>NW_011364590.1:134348-135084 GCF_000735185.1 Notothenia coriiceps
TATACCAGCACTACTGGGGGAAGATAACTTCGACAATAAACCTGTTAAGGTTGACCGCGCACACAGGGTCCGTGTACGGGCAGCAGCAACAGATGGCCGTCCTCGTCAACTAATCGCCCGCATCCATCATGACTCAGTAAAGGAGCTGATACTGACACTTTCCTCACATAAGTTCCCTTTACAACATGAGGGAGCACGCATATTTATTTTCCCGGACCTGGGCCCAGCATTGATGAAACAATAGCAGCAGTTCGACAACACCAGGACCAGGTGCAGGTCTGCAGGGGGTGAGATGCGGGTTCCGTCACCCGGCTACATTCGTTGTCTCAGTCGGCAAAGAAAAGCGCACGTTTAACAACCCGAAGGATGCCGAGAAGTTTCTGGATGACAAGCAAGTGTCACGTTAGACCAGCTAACCAGGATTAAGGACAACGATGACAGTTAACTTTAAAGTTGAGACACATTTGATTACTTAAAGCTCTGCAGGTGAGGAGGAAGCGGACATGTACGTGTTCTATTATGGTATGTTACGAGCTCGGGAAGTTTGGACTCGGGGGTGTTAGTTCTCAGAGGGGAGAGGGAGGCAGAGAGCCCCGGAGGACAGCGCAGTGTTTGGTTTGTATTGTTCACCAGCGGCAGTTCATATACTAGGTTCTCCGCTGGTGAACAATACAAACCAAACACTGCGCTGTCCTCCGGGGCTCTCTGCCTCCCTCTCCCCTCTGAGAACTAACAC
>NW_011364590.1:135125-135513 GCF_000735185.1 Notothenia coriiceps
TCTCAGAGGGGAGTGGGAGGCGGGAGGCAGAGGGCCCCGGAGGATAGGGCAGTGTTTGGTTTGTATTGTTCACCAGCGGCAGTTCATATACTTTTGCAATTTAATGGTGGTTTGTGTTTTTTCTTCTTTGCATTACAATTGGTTACATGTTTTCACTATAAGTTATCACATAAGCATGGGGATGTGTCATGTCATTGAATAATGGTGATATCAGAGGATAGTAAGCTGGAACCTAAGAGGTTTGAATCACGCAGTTAAGAGAGGGAAGATAACCAGGTCCTTATTCAGAATTCTTATCAGAATTCTCTGAGTTTCTATCAACTTTGGTACTTAAAACAGATAAAGTAATTATCGTAGGTGACTTTAATATTCATGTTGACGATGATAA
>NW_011364590.1:135573-137946 GCF_000735185.1 Notothenia coriiceps
GGGGGGGGGAAAGAGATGTAATACGGTTTCCTGATAAAGCTGTGGAGACGCACCCAGGAACGAACGCTAGCTCCGGTCCTTTTTACTGTGGACTCGATGTCCTGACAGGGTGGTATTTGTGCAACCTGCACAAACACAATACTGCACCATGATTACGAATGGTGAAATACAATGTAAAACTACCGAAAAATACCAGCTCACTAAAACACAACCGCTCTACTCAACGCAACTACTAACTATACCCGCGGTCAGAGAGCGGAGATGTTTACCCTTTGTTATGTAATATGACGCGTTTGACGTATGACCTTAAAAAAAAGCAGTTTTTAAGAGCAGAGCTCAAAAGTGCTCCTTTCCCACTGAATTCCTGCCCTTATATCTCGTAAAACATATCAAATCCTACAATCCTACAAAAAAACCTGCAAGATGCTCTTTAAGTTGCGTTTAAAATCGTCAATGTAATGCACGTTAGAGGTTTTGTGTTGGACATGAAGTTAGCTAACGTTAGCTAACTCTACCAGGTTAGCATGTTAAGCTGTACTTTCTGTGGCAGCTAGCTTAATACAAAGAGGGGTTTCGTGCTTCATTGCAAACTTTTCTTACAAATGTGTGTTAATCTACCTGAAACTGTAGGGACAGTTTGTTTCAACTCAACTATACAGACCATTGTTGAGGAGATGCAAAAGATACTGTACATGAGTTGGGTCCAACCTTGAGTACTGTTACTTTGCTGCTAAAAATGAAACATCATTATCAGTTGAGGACATCACCAAAGTGTGCGAGCCTGTCAGGGGATTTGATCTGTTCTCTGCATGTCGTACACACTGCTCTGGTATTACTTATCTTGTAAAATGTAAGTCTCCCGCTCTTGTCATCGTTCAGGCTTTGCATTTGAACTCCTATGACTGGTTGCGGACTTGAAGGGAACGACTTCCTGGCCTTCCTGACATCCAGGAAAAAGGTGAGATTCTAATACATTTGAATGCCAAAAGCAAGTTATTGTTTTTTACTTTTTAAATAGGATTGTTTTGGGGCATTTCTGTTTTATTGGACAGAGGCAGTAGATATCTACTGGAAAAGAGGGAGGAGATGATATGCAGCAAAAGGCCCAGCCGGATGGTTGCTGCTCCGTGTGGAACGTGTTCTATCAGGTAAAGCACTTTGGTACCCAGTTATTTATGGTATTGAGTTTGAATTTAGCAGTTGGAAGGTCATTTCCAACAGTGCATTGTAAAGACTGAAAGATGTAAAGCTTGACATGATTTGGTCTTTTACTTAAGAAGGTGTTTGTCCTCCTGTGTTGTCTTATTTCCTTATCTTTCTTTCAGGTGTAACATCTACCAATGGTTGTACATGACAGAGACCTCCACCACCTCTTTGCTGTCTTACTAGTCAATCCTTCTGATCAGGTCCTTTCCTAAATGGTACGTTTTACAGTTCAGTGTGCGTTAATTTTTCAACTTAATGCTTTACCGCTGTTGAATAAACCCTATATTGCTAGTCATTTTATTAAAACTAGGATTTGTAAACTTTTTGATTCCAAATACAATAATCTTTTTGTTTTAATTGTAAAACATATCTTAACATCCATCAGCAATCAATACAACAAATCATCCAACACTAAATAGAAGAAATCAGGACCTATTTCTTTTTATACAGCAGCATGTTTTGGGACTGCTCATTAATGTCATGAAGAGCCATTGAGTCTACCTTTTGTAGTCGGCCTCTGTTAGAAATTAAAATCAATGTTTTGATGGTATAATGTAGCTTAAACATACCGTCAGTTTAAATGCTGTTTTAGATATGTTTAGTTTTACTTTCGGGTCACTCATTACTGGATCCGCGAGCTGCATGATACTGGCATAATAGATTGCCCGATCGGGCATCCAGCAGGTGAGGCTTCATTGCCCGAGCTAAATACTAGATGGCCCCGGGCCATCGGGCAGTCCTTAATGTCGAGCCCTGAAGACATTAACTGGGCTAAGATGACATTTAACATCTAAGAAAGATAGTATGGTTAGGAAAATAGAGTGGGAAAGATTAGATTTATTTTTACCTCAGTGTGTTAGAACCATACTATCTTTCTTAGATGTTAAATGTCATCTTAGCCCAGTTAATGNCTGAAATAAAAAATTAAAAGAGGGGTCAAAACAGCATCATGTGCAGCTGCTGTTCAACGTTTTTAAGCATTAAATGGGAAAATATACACTTAAAGAACAGAGGGAATAAACGGAAAGACTGTTGTTGTAGTTGTTGGGGAAATATTTCCCAAGGTCCATAACTTTGACCCAGTTTATCAGTTCAAACTGTCCTGACTGAGCACACGCACCTGTAACCTTGGCTGCTGTGTTCTCAGTGTTCTTTCTCAATAAAGAA
>NW_011364590.1:137991-146681 GCF_000735185.1 Notothenia coriiceps
ATCGAGGTACTTCCGTCGTGTGTAGGGAGACCTGTCATTTCTGATTAGATTTTTGATTAGATTTGGAAAGTCTTTCATTGCATGTTCTAATGACCGTATTAATAACTTTTCCGTGTAAGTTAAACGTTATAACATAATAAACAGAGGAAAAAGGTGTAATGTAAAGTAGATAATCGCTTTTATTACAAAAAATTAACTTAATACCGGTGCATTAGCTGCAGTAACTATAGTACCTACAGTAGCTTTGGTAGCTACAGTAACCATACATTGTGAAAGTAAAAGACTAAATAACTACACAACATTTATAGCCTAGCCTATAGTATAATATAGTATAACATCACTTACCAACAGGGGATAAGCCCTGAACCATGAAAATAACTTAATTTATCTGTTAGTTTTTCTTTTTCTTGAAGCAGCCATTTTGTAAAGCTTGTAAAATGGCCTAAGTCACAAGACAATGTGACTTAGGCCATTATCTTTTTTAAATATATGGCCTAAGTCACACTCTTGACATAGGCCATTATACTATCAGGGTAGGAACAGCACTAACCTTTCAATAAGGATGTAGGCAATTTTACCAGAGGTGGCCAGCATCAAGAAGAGATGATTTAGGCAAAAAAACATTTTCTCCAAAATATGACTAAGGCCATTAGTTTAAGAAGGTGACGATGTGATATTTAGGATGAAGAAAAAGGTTGCTTCATGTCTGTCTGTGTGCACATGTCCGGTTTACGTCCTTATCTCACATTATCATGAGTCAATGCTTCCCCGTTTTTACAGCATTGTAAAATGTGGTCTTACTTTCACCTTGATTTTGTACAGTATGGTTTTATCTCTAAAATGTTCCCAGCTTTATTTAATTTTCTAATAATTGTGTTTCCTGTAATGTAACTAAATAATTTCTGTATTTCAGTATTATTTTAAATGTTATTTTCAATGTCCTTCATTTTCAAAAGGCAGTGACATCAGATTTCCAACTTTGCACGTTTACTGCTGAGGATTCATGCTGTTATGGTTCTTTCTTTCCAGGAGTCGGGTACGATGACTCCACAGCAGGCCCGGAGAAGGAGGATGATGCCGTCTCTCCTGGAGGATACTATGAGTATGTGTGGGACATCAGCCCAAATGACGGTCCCACCTCCAGTGACCCCGAGTGCCTCACCTACTCCTACTCATCCCAGGTGGACACGGTCCGAGATGTAAACTCAGGACTCATTGGTGCTCTGCTCATCTGCAAATCAAGTTAGTAGGGCAAAGGGCAAATACCCAGCATATCTTTTCACCTAAAAACACTCATTATGTCTTGTGTGTTAATATAATTTACTCATTAAACTCACATTTGGTTACAAAAAAAAGGTTTTGAATGGATTTAAACTATATCAATAATACCTTTTCAATACTTGTTGAGACTTTTAACTCAAAACTACACATTTCATCCTTATTGTCGCTAAAGGAAAAGTGAGGTAATCACAGTAGCAATGAAATAAATGGGTATTTTGATATCTGAAACAAATATTGGGCAACCCATTCATAAACTGTTGGAATATTTCATTCTGGACAACGTTTTTGAAAAAGGGATATTAGAAAATAAGTGAAGTTACTGTGATATTCGTGTGAAGTTAAACTGTGCGTTAGAATCCCAAGCATATTCTCATATTTGTCCTCACATATTTTGAGTGTATGGTTGTGTGTCTTTTCCAGGTGCCTTCACAGATGATGGCCAGAGGAGAAATCCTGCATTTGTCCTGCTGTTTGCCGTGTTTGATGAGAGCAAGAGCTGGTATGGAGAGGTGGGAGAGAGGAAGAGCAGAGAGATGTTCAAGAGGAGTATGGGCATAAAGGAATACCACACCATCAATGGATACGTCAACTCTACGTTACCCGGTAAAGAACCAGACCGGCTGTGGACATGGTGTTTGTTCCATGTTGTCGCGTTGCTAACACTGTGTATCGAGGCTGCACTGTACGGGGTCTGCACGGGTATTTGGACCTAATTTTCTCTGTATATATTTTCTGTGTAGGTTTGACAATCTGTCAGAGCCGTCATCATGTGTTCTGGCATATAATTGGGATGGGCACAGCTCCAGAAATCCACTCCATTCAGTTTCAGGAACACACTCTGCAGGTAATATTAATTCAAGTTTTCACATCAAAGTCCAAGCAAATAGCTTTTCTGGATAAAGGGGACATTCATTAAACTCCAGATATTTAAATATTAAAATAAAAAAATGTCCATGTTTTATTAAAAATATTATTGAGTTGCAGAAGACTTTCACAACAGCAGTAAAAATGTGTTTACATACATGCTAGCAACATTAAACTATTTGTTGTATCTACTGTAATTCCACTTTGTTCTGAATGTGATGAAAGGTATGTAGCCCCTGCTGAAAAAAACAGCATAGACCAGCTTAAGGTGGTTGCTTGTTTTAGCTGGTTTTAGCTGGTGTTTTAGCTGGTGTTGGGCTGGTTTAGTTGGTTTACCAGGCTGGACAAGCTGGCCTGGCTGTTCTTGCTGGTTCAAGACCAGCCTGGTCAGCTAAACCAGCATAGCCCAGCATGGATGTCATGCTGGTCTATGCTGGTTTTAGCCATAGACTGTAAAGATTTTAGCTGGTAGTTAAACTGGTCTATGCTGGTGAAGCTGGTATTTATGCTGGTCTACCAGCAGTCTTGCTGGCGAAACTGAAACAGACACAGACAGACAGACAGACCGAGAGGGCGGGACACGGGGGAACGGCGAGACGACAGTGGTTGAAACAAAGCGGTATGTATTGACTGGCATGGTTAACGGTCGAGGAGTGAAGATCAGTTGAGCGTTTCTTTGACTCCGTCCAGCGGCTGCTCTTCTGAGAGGCACCGCTCTGACAGCTCTGTCTACTGGGAAACGCGCTAAAAGTCCTTCTGGAGGTAAGCAACACTACACAATTTCACCAAGTGTTAGAGTAAAAGCTTTCTCGAAGGTTCCTTTTGCTTTCTTACGACGTTACGTTAATGTTAACTTAACCTTACGTTTGCTAGGAGGTTAGCTGTCTTAGCTAACAACAGTTAGCAGCTAACGTTTTCTGCAGTATGTGTTTCCCCTGAAAAATGTGATGTAGTTATTTAAGGGTAAGTTAACTTAACGTTATCTTACAAGTTGAGAGAGTTGCGTTTTGTTTAAAATCGTCAATATAATGCCATTAAAGGTTTTGTGTTGAACATGAAGTTAGCTAACTGTAGCTCTCTACCAAAGGTTAGCATGTTAATCTGTACTTTGTGTGGCAGCTCGCTTAATACAAAGAGGGGTTTTGTACTTCATTGTAAACTTTTCTCAAAAATGTGTGTTAATCTACCTGAAATTGTAGGGACAGTTTTTTTCTACTCAATGATTGTACAAACCATTGTTGAGGAGATGCAAAACTTACTGTAAATTAGTTGGGTCCGACATATACTTTGAGTAATGTTACTTTGCTGCTAAAAAATGAAACATTATCAGATGAGGACATCACCAAAGTGTGAGTCTGTCAAGGGATTTGATCTGTTATCTGCATGTCGTACTATGTACACACTGCTCTGGTATTAATTAAAAATATAATTGTAAAATGTAAGTCTCCCGCTCTTGTCATCGTTCAGGCTTTGCATTTGAACTCCTATGACTGGTTGCAGACTTGAAGGGAACGACTTCCTGGCCTTCCTGACATCCAGGAAAAAGGTCAAATCCATTTCAATGCCAAAAGCAATTTATTGTTTTTAACTTTTTTAACCCATAAGAACCTGGACCAATTTCTGGCTCAATAAAAATTAGTGGGAGCATAACACAGGTTGAATAGAGCACATAGAACACATGTCTAAAAAAAAAAGATTTTTTTTTTAGACATGTGTTCTATGTGCTCTATTCAACCTGTGTTATGCTCCCACTAATTTTTATTGAGCCAGAAATTGGTCCAGGTTCTTATGGGTTAANTATCCTGGCTCCAAAATGGTGGAATGAGCTCCCCATTGAAATCAGGACAGCAGATAGCTTGCACATCTTCCGGGGGAGACTGAAAACTCATCTCTTTCGACTCCACTTCGATCGATAGAATTACTAACAAAGAATTGCTAACAAAGCACTTATATACTAAAAAAGGACTGGCTTATATAAAACCAGTTGAGTAGCACTTTAAATGTTTTAGCTCTATGAAACCTGATGTACTTATGATTCTGTTTTCTTCAAGTTTGTATCTTGTTGGTCGAACACACTTATTGTAAGTCGCTTTGGAAAAAAGCGGCAGCTAAATGCAATGTTATATATATGAGATCAGAGAACAAAACAAGAAATCAAATAGCAGGATATGGCACATACTGTAAGTGCACTGGAGATAACCTGACGAGCACTTTGCTTTTGAAACTATAAGATTTCCACCTGTGTTCTAACATGTCTTTTTTATATAAAACAATACACAATGGTATACAAATCTGAAATTCTCAACTTCTACAGTACACTTCCTTGTGTTCAGTTCTGTTTTGTGCCAGCCGCAGCACCTTTTGAGTGTGTCATCGTGGCTTCATAAGCTTTATGTCTATCTTGCTATTGCTTTATCATCCACAGGGTTTCACTTAGTGACCATTAATAAACTACCGCTTGAATGACACAAAACCAATGTTTGGTTAAAATTATGCTAAACTAATATATGATACATTTCTTATTTATCACACCAGTTTGATCACTTATGTGCCATGAATCTAACAGAGAGTGGAAGGTCTACGTAGCATCTTGTATGTCCCAACCTACAAAACCAAAGGATAATGTGTGGGGGAGAACCAGCGAGAGTGTGAGACAAAGACAGAAAGGCATTTGGATAGAGCTGATGCACCCAGTTGAACAAATAAAAACTCTACTTGCCAGGAGCTGAAGGGAGACTGAAACACCTGCAGCAGCCTGAGTCGATGCTGTAGAGCTCAGGGTTGTCTGTCTGTTCCTCCTTATTTTGGAATAAAATTAATTTGTTAGATGGATACACATTATACAAATGTACGCTGTTTCCATTGTACTGTAAAATACTGTAAAAAAACTGTAAAAAGGCAAAAAGTGTCTCCACACAGTGCAGTGAATGTAACACTGTAGATTGTCCAGTAGGGGGCGCCCCTGAATCATTTCTGTGTCAGGATCTAGAAATACTTTCTTAGAAATATTGTATTGCCATTACACACGATCTTATGAATTATCTTTACTTTTTGACAGTGATAATGATAACTACGGGTTGTCACAAACTGGCTCATAATTATGTGAGGGAGAACACACAGTGTGTTAATGTGTTAAATGTTTTAATTAAGTAAATTATTAAACTATAAAACAGGGTTAACATTTCTGAAGAAAGACATAATGAAACAATGAAAAAAACCTGAAGCCATCACAATTTAGCGAAGTCATTTCTTATTTCTTTGTCATAATAAACATCTGGCCTCTCTCACATTAGATCACTATTTAATAAAGCATAAATAATCCAATTATAGCGTGCATTTGCAAAAAAAATACGGGAAAAAATAAAATGGGAAATACACCAGATTGTTTTACATTTTTTCAGACATTTGTAATATTTTCAACTGAACTCCAATCCGGCATTTTACAGGCTCTCTCATAGTTACTCTTTAGGCTAGGCAAGGCAAGGCAAGGCAAGGCAAGGCTGTCATGATTCTTATGTCATATGATGTCACGGTTTTAGTTTGGTGTGTCTGGTAATGGGTTTTTGCTGTTCTGTTCTCCCTGTCATGTTTTCCTCCTTGTATATTGTCTGGTCCTTCTCCCTGTGTTTTTCTCCCTGTCGTAATTTTCCTTGTGTCTGATTGTGACCTGTACCCCTTGTGTGTCTCCTGTGCTCATCATCACCAGCACTGCCCCTGCTTGTTTTCACCTGTGTCTTGTTGTCATGTGTTTAAATCCCCCTGTCTCCCAGTGTTCAGTGTCAGTTCATCTTGTCTCTTGCCATGGTCAGGTCTATGCTCTCTTTGTGCTTTTGTAAAGTTTTGTTCCTCACTACGTGAGCGCTTTCATTTTGTTCTCAATTTTTGTCATCTCAGCTAGAGATTCGATAGTGACCATTTTTTGTTCATCTTGCTGTTTTTGGAAAATAAAGTATCTTACCAATACTTTACCTCTGTATCCCGGGTAGTGCAATTGGGTCCTACATCCTGAGTGTCTGAGTTCATAACAAAGGCAAGGCAAGGAATGAAAGACATTCAGACAAAGGCATTTAAAAACAGTCATTAAAAAGAAAAGATAATAAAAGACAAAGTACATGAATAAAAAGTACATGAATAACAAGTTACAGTGCAGTTTAAGATGTGAATAGTTCACACAGAAGTTCCACTTTACTGATGAACACAACGGCTCAGTTTCAATTAAAAGCAGCGACAAAAAGATAAGTCTTCAGCCTGGATTTAAAAGTAGTAAGAGTTCCAGTGGACCTGCAGGTTTCTGGGAGTTTGTTCCAGATTTTTGGAGCATAATAACTGAACCATGTTTAGTTCTGAATCTGGGGACAGAAAGCTGACCAGTCCCTGAAGACCTGAGAGATCTGGATGGTTCATAATTTAGCAGGAGGTCAGAAATGTATTTTGGGCCTAAACCATTCAGTGCTTTATAAACCAGCAGCAGTATTTTGAAATCTGCCAAGGCACACGAGGGGATAGGGAATAGTAATTCTTAAAAAAAGCAAACTTGGTACCCACATGTCGTCACTAGGTTTACCGCGCTAAAATTAACATAGTCCGTGGGAGTTGAGACGGGGGCATGCAACTAATTACAAATACCAGGTTGAAACTGTTGGGACGTAAAAAAGTCTGTCAAAACTTACGCTTAAGTCTACAACCGTTGTGTTTGTAATATTATCCCTCCCTGAAATTACGCAGAACTGAGAAACGAGCTATTCGTCTCCCGGTTTCCAGCAGGTCACTGTGCGATTTAGGTCGCTCCTCAATTTTTTATGATACGTATTGGATGTAAATCAACTATAAACCCCGATGAATTGGGATGACGGTCTACTAATAAGAAAAAAAGAGAGAAACGACGTATTTAGGATAAGTTCCTAACCTGAAAGTAAACAACTTATGCATTCGACTAGAGACTCACATCTTGATGTGTTATGGTGTTTGTAGAACTAGTCACTACGAAGGTAACAGTGAGACTATAGTCTAAATTGTTGGTATTTTCGCTTGTAGTGGACCCTAAGCTGTTGTGTTAAAAATTTTCTCTTTTCAAAAGATTTTATATACAGCCAGTCGACGGACTATAATAATCGATGTTGCTATGTCCACTACCACCTACTAAGTCATAATACATCCACCATCCGTCTTTTGTTTCTCTTCTCCTCCATCACCTCGACCTACTTCCAACACAGATCGATCTGCAAGTATGTCTCGAGGCCTCTGGGGCTGTGTAATTTTGAGTATCCCAAAGGGTTCTCTACTTATATTGGTTAAAATAAGGTGATGTCCAATCATTTGTCTACTTGTCTTAATTTGTCTGCGTTAAATATTAATTCTGTTTGAGTCCTTTAACGACCGTCTGTAGACTCTGTCCGTGGTTCGGGAGGGCCGTTAAGAACTCTTATTTAGTCTGTACCGTGCCAAGAGGTGACCTGGGATTTTCTTATTTTACGTGCAAAGTTACCTTAAGATATAGTTTAGACATATTCAAGGTTACCATTAGCCCTATGTCTACGTCTATTCAGTAAGAGAGACTCCGACTTGAACGGAGTAAGAGTTGTCCACTTTCTATCGCCTAGAATCTGTTTCTTGTAGAGATACCTTTCTCTATTAATTTCGTTAATCACTATAGAGGTTTATTATTCCGTGGACCGGGCCTATAGTGATATCTTAGAAATGTTCACGAAGAGATTCTTGATAGGGATGCGCGACGCATACAAATTGTCGTCCGCAGTTTACCGGCTGACGGAGTTTGCGAGATATTACGTTTATAAAGTAAACTAGAACTTTTTCCCGGCCTTACTCGACCTTCAGGAGTAGAATGTCTGGGACACAGTGACTAGGGGATTACTTTGTTTCAACTAATCGTTTTAAGATCGATTGGCTAAACTTTGAAATATAGGTCTGTTTAACATGGAGGGGCTAGTTTGTCCGAAATAAGGGTTATCCGTATAGATAAAGTTGGATGCTGCGATAAATTGAATGATATTACGACTCCGGTGTAATGTCTCCTGTCAACACTAAGTCACCTCGCGAGTCTTCCAGAAACTGGTCCAGCTCACCGAGTATATACATAAACCAAAACCCTTCTACAAGTAACTGACTATTACCTAAAACATACGAGTAGGGTGTCGATCACAACTAGTGATTGGTCCTTATAGAGGAGGGTCAATGGGTGCATATGGCACCGTGTATCTGTCCCTCTAGGCGAGAGTGGAAAAAGTGAACGAAAATCGTATCTCGGTGATCGGTGTTCATATGCCGCCGTAGGGCCTTATCAGTGGACAGAGGTAATTTCCCGTCTTTGTAGTTGACAGTAATATACGCCTACTGTAAAACGATATACACAGGTTTTGGTGTCCTTAGCATACGGGAGTTAATAACCTCGACAAATTGGGTAAAACCGATAATCTTTCGACGTCGACTAAGGTCTTGCGGCGACGAGCTCAGGAGTGATTGGTGATTCTTTCACCTAGTGGTAGTGAGGACAAGACCTTCAAGAAATGTGACCGGATAGGGGACAC
>NW_011364590.1:146715-148122 GCF_000735185.1 Notothenia coriiceps
TAAAGCTTGACATGATTTGGTCTTTTACTTAAGAAGGTGTTTGTCCTCCTGTGTTGTCTTATTTCCTTATCTTTCTTTCAGGTGTAACATCTACCAATGGTTGTACATGACAGAGACCTCCTCCACCTCTTTGCTGTCTTACTAGTCAATCCTTCTGATCAGGTCCTTTCCTAAATAGTGGTAAGTTTTACAGTTCAGTGTATGTTAATTTAGCAACTTAATGCTTTACCGCCGTTGAATAAACCCTATATTGCTAGTCATTTTATTAAAACTACGATTTGTAAACTTTTTGATTCCAAATACAATAATCTTTTTGTTTTAATTGTAAAACATATCTTAACATCCATCAGCAATCAATACAACAAATCATCCAACACTAAGTAGAATAAATCTGGACCTATTTCTTTTTATACAGCAGCATGTTTTGGGAATGCTCATTGATGTCATCAAGAGCCATTGAGTCTACCTTTTTTAGTCGGCCTCTCAGAATGTTTATCATTTCTTTGTCTCTTAACATTCCTATAATCCAGTGGTCACCAACCTTTTTAAGCCCAAAATCACCGACCTCGGCCTAGGTGAAAGGCGAGATCTACCTATTGCAGAATTGAGTGAAAAAGACGGCCCAGACAGTGCTTCCAATTTGAGGCCTTAAATATAGGCTAATTGCATCTGAACTACTGTTACAATGAAGGCTCCATAATCAGCCCACAGCATAATAGGCAGGGGTAAATTGCTATGTGCGAGTGGGGGGCGGACCTCACCTCCTCTAGGGGGGTCCCACCTCCTCTAGGTCCTCACCTCCTCTAGGGGGGTCCGGGGGGATGCTCCCTCGGGAAGATTTTTTTTTAAATATTGAAGATGAAAGCATCAATCTGGTGCACTTTGAGAGCAACATGAAGAGATCTATGGATTCATCTCTCAGCACCCATATGAGACAGAACTGTAAACAGATTTTCTTTTTCTTTATGGATATTTTACAAATCACTCCCCTTTTAAACTGTATTCTTGTTTTACTGCCATATAGTATTTCATACCTGTTTTTCATTTATTCTTTGTATAACTATAATGATCATATGAAGGTGTACCTAATTTGTGACAAAACCGTTCTAATCTAAACACTCCTTTAGCTTACCTGAGCCCCTCAGTCTGACAGGGGAAGACTCTCCTCCAGCTTGTTGTGGAAACAGCTCCTTATGTCCGTTAGTGCAGCTAGCTAACCAGATACTAACATCACGGTCCCCGCTAGCACCGGTCCCTCTCTCTCCCTCTCTCTCTACTCTCCCTCTCTCTCTCCCTGTCTCCCTCTCTCCCTCTCTCTCTCCCTCTCTCTCTCCCACACTAAATGCGCTATTGCCACACACACACAGAGCTGAGCTTGAATGACACAAGCACAAGTGTATTTCCATG
>NW_011364590.1:148167-155354 GCF_000735185.1 Notothenia coriiceps
TAGAGCCCGAATGCGAAGGGACGTCAGAGACCTAAAGGAACGAGGAGTGACTCTGGACCTTAATGAGGTAAGTATGGTGGTAGGGTGAGTCGGAGAGAGGTTGTCATATAAGGAGAGTGGGTGTTTGGGTTCTGGGAGACCGTCTCTCCACCGTGACCAGAGACGAGAATTAGGGTTGACCTCGAAAAGGAGAAGTTCGATGGATTGAAGTGAGGGGAAAGGTGGAAACCCTTAAGGACGGGGCAGTGTCTTGGGTTAGGATTATGTTAATCTGGTATAAACCAAGAGATGGCAGGTATCGCGGAACACCTCTGAAGAACCCTCCTTATCTATTAGAGGAGAAGTGTAGTATGGACTTTTGACCGGGGAGGGGGCGACCATGAAGGAAGCCTCTTGAAGTTGAGGTCTTGTCCCTTCTATCGACTTGGGATTGTAGGAGGAAATTGGTGGAAGGCGAAAGAGTGACAGAGCGTAGGGGTGGTTGAGTATTGGACCGTTAACCAGGAACTAGGAGGTATAAGAGTTCCTGTGACGTGGATGAGGATTTGGAGAGACATTTGTGCGAGGTGTGTGAGGCTAGGTGAAGAAGTAAAGTAAGAGAGATGCGGAAAGGTTTGTATTGTTTGATTAGAAGAAGATGAGACGGGTGGACAGCGGCATTGGAGGCAAGGGAAGAGGGGGAGGATTGGAAACGGGTTTTAGCCAGAGAGTCGGGAGGGGAAGAGACTAGCAAGGTTGAGGACGGAGGTTTAGACGACTCTTTTGGGAGGGAGAGATTGAGAGAGTAGGAGAGACCTGAGAGAGGACAGGGAGAGTTCTAGAGCCGACCGAAGCAGTCAGGGAGGACGAGGGACCGATTTACCTGCGTAACGGCAGATTATCTGGTAGAAGCCGTCGTCTCGCCCTTTACCACCCTTTTAGGTTTGTGGTACTGCTGGAGGATGTGGAATAGTCGGAGAGGAGGGAGGAGAAAGGAGACCGAAAGGTAGAGAAGTCCGTTTTTTTCGCGAAAGAAAAAAGTTCTATCCTAAGGGTTAGAGGATAAGGTAGGGTTTTTTGACAAAAGGATAGAAGGAGGTGGAGGAACCTTGGGGGATTTCGTGAAGGGGGAGGAGGGAAGAACAGTTCCGCTGAAACAATTGGTGAAACTTTTTTTCCAACACTTTAAACGAGAAGAAAAAGGACTGAGTGGAAATGAGGTGGCGCCCAAGTGGTCTGGGGGAAAGTGGGTGTGGGGACTGGAGGGAAGAGGGGAGAGAGAGCCGTTCACTCCAGAAATGGGAGCAATGGAGACGGGCACGATGGCTTGGGACAGGGGAGGACCTGGATAGGGGAGTTGGAGGAGCTGGATAGCGAGGACACTATAAGATTTGGTAAAGAGTGGGTAAAGTAGTTGTGAAAGAATTGAAAGACAGGTGAAAGGGGTTTGGTCAGAGTTCCTCCGGTTTCTACAATTTGGGAGAGGGATATTCTTTGGTGGAGAGGTTGGGCAGACTACAATTCTTTGATGTCCGGGACCAGGAGAGAGGAGGGCAAGGGAACAGATTTTTGTGAACTTTGCGGCGACCAGGAAATTGTTGAAGGGACAATATAGGAGTCTGCCTTAGGAACAGCTAACTGGCAGTTCCACAGGCCCCCTGAAACTAGATGCTGGATTTCAGTGGAGCATGTGGGATAGACGAGAGCTGGCCGGTTATATCGATTAGTAGATACACGGGGCCAGTGATAGTTGCGAGAAGACACATGAACAGGAATTGAGAAAATACACATGATTATAGCATGAGGGGCTAAAAAACTAAAGAAAATAAAGTAAAACACCAGCGATACTTAGCTCAATCTGAGTAGGATTTGCCTCCTCTTTGCCTCCCTCGTGACTCCCGCAGGACTCTAATGTCCAGGAAAATGCTACCTTTTGACAAAAAATGGACAGGTGATTGCTGAGTTCTCACAGCTGTGGGGCCACGCCCCTTTAATTAGTTAACTCTCTGCAGCTGGTGGCCCTCAAAAGGAAATCTAGACTGGCTCCCTCCTGAGTTGTTATTGTCTTTTCAGTGGCACAATGGTTTTACAATTACATTAAAGCCTAAGTTATAAAGTTATGAGTTTAACCCTTAATACAGTTACACCCACTCAATAAAGCTCTTAGTATTCTACAAATGTTTAAATCAAAGTTAACCCTTGCAGTCAGTTAGTTCAGTTTTAAGGTTTCAGTCAAATGAGTTTTCCCAAGTTTCAGACAGATACTGTAGCGGTTTTGAGATTTAAAATCACAATTTCGATCAGATCAACTACAGAGCATTTATACAGAGTACACACACTGAAACAGAGAAGTCTAAAAACAGAATGTTACTCACACAATTTTAGAAGTCACCAGTTGTTATCCTGTCAACATCAAGTTGCACACACATACAGTATATATAAAGTATTGAAAGAAAGAACAAGGTCAGATCAGTTATATAACTGCCTCATTTTTTAATAAGAGATATATTTGTTCCCCAGTTAAATGCTTATTTCTCCAAAAGAGAAAAAACAGCCTCCAGCTAGCATATAGCAAGGCTCCACAAGTGGTGTATGCTTGGGCTTGTGACACGTACAACAACCACAACAGTTCCCTGTGTGAACATAAAGAACTCTGCAGCCTCTTCTGCACGGCTGTGAGATACTGAGGTTAACTCGGGGAATGGTGAGTCAAGGGAGGACTTGCTGCCTGAATGAACTCCGCAGCGTTGCCTTGGTGATAATGAGCATATCACATGATAGAAGACCCATTCAGTGTGTCCCTAAACAGCAGCAGTGTTCACGTCGTTGTGCATTCAAAGGGGTCTGGGGTTAATCTCCAACATGACTGCCTGCAGCGTGGAAGTGAGGCAGTTAGAGACTGAAAGCACACGGACAACAAAAGAGTGACTGGCTAGCATGGGTTGTTTTCATATTACTTCTTTATTGTTGGTTTAATAGAAAAAAATGTGTCTCTTTTGATACAGATTCAAAATTACTTCAACAAAGGAAAAAAAAAACACAAAAAATGACAGATTTTTCTAGCAGCATGACTTCATTTTAGATCTTGTGGCGTCACTGGCCTTGTTAGAACATTTTGTAAAATGACTAAAAACAAAAGTATGTATTCATATAAAAAGGTATAGCTTGTACAGGAAGGACAGAGCTTTAAGAAGTGAAGAGAGGCAATAGAGGTTTAACTGCAGCAACCTTAGAGGTCTGGAGAAAGAAAGCTTAGCAGAGCCCTGCAAGGAAATATTACTCATATTTCCTGATGTAAGGCTGTGGGAAGGGCCAAGAGCCGCCATTCAGAAATATATCACTAAACAAAGTATTTATAGTTGTGATCGCCGAGATAATGAAAAATAAGCACGATTAACACAGGGTCTCTACAACATATGGAGCACATAAAGACATCTTTAATGTGTGACCAAAAGCAATAAAATATTTCCTTCACAAATATTGAAAGTGATGACTGGTGTTGTTGCTGGAGGTGGCCCGTAGCAGTTTTATGAGGTGTTGAACTTTTAGCTTCATGATGTAAAGACCCTCAGCTATCCTGTTTCACAGAGTGTTTGTACAGTTTCAGGCAGAGGGGAAAGCACAGATTGAGGTCAGAGGGCATGGCACGTTGCAGCGTAGAATAACAAGGATCAATATTGAAGTCATTTGTTTTGAATTTTTATTTTCTGCCAGAGGAAATCTAATGTAGTGAGACTGAGATCCCGGGTTTGTTTTCTGGTGACTGACTAAAAGATATCAGCAGTAAATTCAAGCAAAAGCTAAATGAAATAAAGCGTTATTTGATCAACACCACACACTGATTGGATAAGTAAATAAGACACATGCTGATTTGAGTTAATTCAATCTATTTTGAACTGATCTTAAAAGAATGTCACACCTTAAGAGACCAAAACGTGCCTGAATGTGCCTCCAAGACCTGCAAACTGTTCATCAAATGCAAGAAAAGAAAAGTAGAATGTAGAAATGTTACATCTGACCAATTTGACTGTCAGGGACTTTCTGAAAGTCAAACAAAAAACATTCTAATTGGAAAAGACAGTCCAAGACATTAAATAGTGTTAGCAGTTTAAAGTTTAGGTGAGAAGTCCAAGTAATCTTCATGGTTTTTAGAGTTTGACTTGTTAAGTGGTCACAGGAAATGGACTGCGAGCCCAGCTGCATAGACGAAAAGACTTTGGCTAGCTAAACACTGGATCCATAGAAAACCATCTGGATGTTTTGTATCATTCTTCATTCATTCAGCTCCTTCACTTTTATATTTCAAATCTGACCAGACAGACCAAGTCAACCGTTTCCAGTAGTCATTAAAGAAGTGAATCACTAAAAACACTCACCCAAAAAAAATCAATTGTTTGAAACAAAAAAACAGTTAAATGATTATTTTAAAAGAACATTATAAAGTATATAAAGTACATATGTTTATACACGTCAGAGTTATTTTTACAAGAAGAGCACTCGGCTGGTTATGAGCAGGAACTGGGTGAGTCTAACTCATCCAACGTTAACAATGACTACAGAGAAAGAAAAAAAAGTAAAATAGTGATTAAAAAGACAAGTTAAGATCTGAAAAATGAACTCTAGTCTTAAATCTACATCTGGTTGTTCAACTGGTTCAGTTAATGTAAGGCATATTTGAGGTTACTGCTGATTAAAATGTCTTGCCTCTAGTCCTCGTCTCATCTTCAACAGTGATGTCAGGCTGCTATCTAACAAGGTAAAGACACAACCACACATTGAAAAAGCATACAGGTTCACAGTGAAATTACAAAGAAAACTCAATTCTAGTCAATATTGTTGGGACGGATACGTTCTGAGCGTAGTAACACATAGGCCTCCGATAAGGCGGAGGAAGTAGTTTGGACAGATTGCGGGACTTTAGGGGACACAGGCCTCTGGTTTGACAGAAGTGACTTGGAGCAGTAACAAAACTAAAGTTAGAAAAAGAAATGATTATCAAACAAGCAAATCTTTTATACAATTTCTGTAAAAACTCTGTCTTTATAGTGTGGTCGGAAATGTTCCAGTCATCTTAGGTCCATAGATTGTCTTTTTATGCACTTTTTTTTATAAGAATCATCTCCTGCAACTTTTTTAACACAAGCAGTAAATAAATTGAATTTCACAGTTTTCAATTATTTATAAGCAGTGTTCGAACAGTTACTTTAGAAATGTCAAAGGTTAAAGTTAAATCGATTTAATAACTTTGTTGAAATAATTTCACTTATTATATCTGATTACGTTTTTGAAACTGGGTAATAAGCTTAAAACAGCAGTGTAAACATCAATACTACAGTACTACACCGTTGCACCTCTTTTAGAAAGTTCTTCAATGTAACGTGCAGTTGTAACAAGTAAATCATTTGTTCAACATACATTTCTTTGGAGGAAAACGATTGTAATAACCAACATTTTGATAAAAAAACGTAATTCTATTACATAGTTTTCTCTGAGTTTAATACATTATATACATTTTGTAGTTTAATTACATTATATGTAACTAGTTAATCCGCAACACTGATTTTTAGGAGGAATATATTTTGTTAAATAAAAGCTTTTCATTGTATAAATATAATATTATATAAGCACTTTTATTTTTAAGATTGAGTAGGGCTCAGAGTTGCCAGTCCGATTACTGTGAGCTCCATGTTCAGGTTAATGTGGCTCTAATTGGTTTGGAGGCTGATGGGTTTCAAACTGAAACTGTGTAGACATATATAATACTACTTGGACATTTCAGTACGACTACCTTTTGTTCCTGTCTCACTTCCTCAGTCAAACTAGAGGCCTGTCTCTTTGTTTTCTTTCAGGAAACATTAAACCAATTTGTGAGTCTACACCGATTATGGTTTAGTGTCTTTTTGTTTAACTTAGTTAAGGTTATAAGACATGTATTCAACTCCATTTCAAAACAGACAGAGAATGAGGCTGTCTTAAAGACAAGCAATACAAAAGCCACCAAATACGGAGGTAGAGGTGAGAGAGTAGGAATGCTGAGCATCAGGAACAAAGGGGCAAATGGATAAGGCAAAATAAAGAAGAAGGATATGGATTACGCATGAACTGTTATATTATAGGGAATGGAAGTTTGACGTTTCCACATTTTTGTGGTTTCAAAATGAAGTTTCTAAGGAAGCAATGGTGATTGAAAACAGGCATTTGGCAGCTTTGTGCTCTGAGACCTGATTCAGATTCCAAAAGCAGAACCACTACACAGAAATTATTAACTAGAAAGAACCGGTTCAACTGGTTTTGCTGAGGATTGTTGATTGCTGAGGTATTGATGTATGTTTCCTATTCAGAACTGGTTTTCCTGTAGCCCCAACAACTACACTCAGCAGTGAGGTTTGTGTAGCTTTCAGGCTTTTCTGTAACACAAGAAGCCGGGTGAGTGATGGCAGGGACACCAAAGAGGGGGATCGGCAGAATGGCACCTGAATACCAGGGAGTCTCCGTTCTTTCTGTGTACCAACGCCCCTCTCTGCTACTCAGTTAAGCATTCAACCACAGAGTGTAACTCAAACAGTCAATTATTGCAGCTTACTTCACATCTGTCCATTAAAGTTTATGATTCAAAAAACATATAGTGCAGAGGTAAGTGGTCCAAATGTTTATGAAACACAATAGCTGCAAACTGTCCTCTTGAGTTTTATTACTGCCAACAAAGTGAGTGTCTACCCTCATGACTAAAAATGTAACGAAAGCAGCATATTGAATTTATTATCCGTGAAATGGTCCGATGAGGACTCAGTCCATTTGGCAGCTTTAATCTCAGTAGTCCCCTCTCATCAACAAAGTGTGACATTGTTACTGCCTTTACTTTTAAAACTGCACACGCACATTCCCACTGAGGAAAGAATAAACTGATACGAATCTGAAATTAAAAATAAGTCTATATTACCAACAGCGTCTATCTCCATTTAGAACTGCATGATTCCAACAGGAATACAGTGTGCACACTACAAAATCTACTGTGAAATATTTTCCGTAACAAACGTATATTTGTCTAGCACTCTGCTGAGAAAAAGATGATTTGAAAAAACACATGCTGAGAGTTCAGGCTGTACTGACTCGCGAGAAGACATTGTATCAACTGTAGTGTTAACTTCAAGGAATCCAGGCAGCGGATGCACAGCTCTCACAGCTCTCACAAATCCCCCCCCCCCCCC
>NW_011364590.1:155366-171761 GCF_000735185.1 Notothenia coriiceps
CCCCCCTGCTGACTGCACAGGTTAAACTGCAACAAGCCGCCAAGTCACTGACCTAAATTCAATCCGTGAAAAATATTTAACACTCCACTGTGAGTCAACAACTGTTGCAATCCCATCTGACTCCCATTCGGGGAGGCTGGCAGAGTTAAGGTCATTATTTTGGACCCTGGGTGTGAGTGTGCGGTTGAGTTGAGGTGATTGTGTCGGGTGGATGATTTCTCAGAAGAATTGTCTGTTACCTCCTGTGACATTTATAAAATAAACTAGTGTTCCTCGTGTAGCAGTCACAGCAGTACACTGCAAAAATAGAATAAAGCAAACCTGTGAGTCAGCTACAAAAACTAAGTAAAAGGCATTGTGTTAAAGAATTAGATGCATGAGGAACAACATGAAAGTGTGAATGTATCCCTTCACTCATTCTTATTTTATATGCCTCTTATCTCAACTAAGATTTTATATGCAATCTAGAAAAAAAGCATGGCATTTTTTTTAGGTAGTAGCAATATTAATGCTGTGATATCAGAAACCACCGTCGGTTAAAATCACTTCATTTCTTTCCTCTTGGAGGTATATGTTACTACAGAGTCCACGCTGATTAAACAATCCTAGTTGAGACTGCTTCCTCCTCAGACATTCCCATCATCCACCGCTGATGAGACTTCTTTTTGTCCTCTCTGTGGCTTGAAGCCAGAGCGCCCTTTTCAATTTCTCTCCACATGAAAGTAACAAATAGCCAATGAGAGTCCAGGAGGGTGAGAGGGTTAAAGGTCAGCCGACAGGAAGTCCATGGTTGAAAGGAGGGAAATCTAAGGATGAGGAAAGGGGCTGGTGGGCTGAATACCTGGAAAAGAAGCAAAAGAACAGTAAGATATTTGAAGAAGAAATATGTATGCATCATATTTCCCTATATCCAAACATGATCTATGCTCGAAATCCTTCCATTTCAGCCCTGTTAGAGAATGGCTGATTCTCTGCTGGCCCCGCCCCCTTTTGAGCAGCAGGCAGTCCTTTATTTATTTCTTGCTATTTTACACATACTCTCTCCAGTACAGTTTAGCTCTGAGTGTTAGCGATGCTTGCTAATGTAAACAAAGACCATATTACGTCCGGCATTGTTTCTGATAGACGTTTCTGATAGGGCCGTGGGTGTAAAGCCAGCCCACATTTCCGATATTACGTCATATCGGACGCAAATCTGAATCAGCTCCGTTGTATCCCCATTTTTAGAGATTTGGTTACGGAGGAAAAGAGAGGGTTTTATTTTCTGACACTTTGTGAGTTCCCTGACACACCGGGGACACATATTTATGTATAAAAGACATAAAAAAGTGCATTTTGCATGATAGGTCCTCTTTAATGCTTTGGAGTGAGCCATCCCTGAAAGGAAGTTTTACAAACAGTATAATACTAGTAATATTATTTATTTCAGTTCATTCAAATAACAACTTAAATAATTAATTAGTTACTAAGCTTCAAACTATTCAGTACAAAGTAGGTAACCTTTGAACGGTGTGACTCAGATGTGTGTCTCTACGTCAGTGTAGCCCGGCAGGATGTCTCCGTTGGAGCAGCTCTTCTGCTCCTCCGCTGGTGAAGCGGCGGGAAGCATGTGGGTGGAGGTCTCGTCTGGTGAAGCCGCTGCCTGCAGCCTGCGGTGAATCAGGGGCACAAAAAACAGCACCACCCCCCCCACCATGGGAGGCACCCCAGCAAGGGAGAAGGCCACGGTGTAGTCCCCAAAGTAATCGTGTAGGAGACCTGAGCCGTGGAGGCAGGGGGACACAGGTAATGTTATTGTGATTATTGATGTAGCAACTGTGACGTCAACTATTGGTATTTGGACTATGGTTTTGTCTCGAGTTTATTATTTTGTCCATTGCCATCTTGCTTTAAAGCTGTCACCATCTTGTTTTGTTTAACTAGCAGTGACAGGATAGGGCGGAGTACAACTGACACCAAACAAGACATTTTCAGGCAAACAAAATGTTACAATGAAGTGAAAACACACCATGAAAGGGTTTGAACTGGGACTCAAACTCAACAACTTCCAAACTGGACAACAACATGGTGGCAACTTGTCAATCATAAGGTAGCCACAGCCTAAAGCATACCATGATTTGTGGTGTCTTTTACTCCTAATGGAACTATAATTGACTAAATGTGAGACCACTAAGTCGTTAGAGAAATGTTTACTGAGGTGATAAAGGCAGAAGGAAAGTCAGATGCTCATAGACTTCTATGAAATCAGATCATCTTTTGCAACCAGTGGAGTTGCCCCCTGTAGGCCATGACACAGAAAGCAGTCTTGAGGCACTCCTTCATTGGTATCACTTTTCAGGCCCAGAGCTTTCTTCCTAAAACACTTACTTTGCCAAATAAAGAGCACTTAATGGACTCTGTATGAAAGAAAAATTGTATATTTCCCCAAAATGACAACGTATTCTTCTAAAGGTGATGTAAAACCAGTTTAAAGAGTTTTATTTGCTGGCCTCTAGTGGTTGAATGTCTCACTTTGCTGCAGTTATGTAGAAGTGTGCTCCAGCGTGAGTAAGCACACTGTGACATCATTGGCAGTGAATATATAGAAATCTCCTTAGATTTGGCAAGCAAATGTTTTTAGTTCGTCTCAACCTGCCAGTATTAATATTAGTGACACCACACGTTCTGGACACAATAATCCTGTAATATATCTTAACATTGGAATTCAACAGGGAGATTGTAATAAAATCATGCACTAAAACCTCACCCTGTCTGTAGTACGTACATTCACATGCTATATTTATCTGCATGTGAGATAAGGCAAACAAACTACCAACCGATCTAAAGCAAGGTCAACCAGTTCACCACAGTGCATTTCATGTTTAATGTGCCGCTTGTTGTGGGAGCAGGGGGAGGGGAGGGGAGGGCCCTGACATTATTGCATGTAACGTATGCATTCTTGCTCATGAACTGAACAGCCTGTACAGAACAACAGGAACAGGAAGGTAGCTGCCTTTGTTTGGGATGTAGAGTAAATGTATGGCTATATAATACTTAACAAAATGTAATAACTAAGTAGAATGTGTAATATATATACTCCAGATTACGATAGTCCGCATCATATCAATTACAGGTTTTTCAGGATATACGGCTGCATCCGCGGCTCGTTTAATGGGAAACTGAAACCATATGTCACTAAACTGTACTCTATGTCTGAAGACGGTTCAATACCTTTTGCTACTAGTCTCTACATGCACATGGGCTGGTTCTAACAAGGGTAGACACATTTTTAGGCAGTACATGATCAGCAATTTTAAAGAGGGGTCAGTTCCGTTTGTTTTAAAAAGAAAATAACAAAATAGGGAACTGGAATTTAATCAGTATCTATTGTTTGCCTTCAAAAATAGACTATATTTTATCCACATATTCCTGCTAACACAGAGAACAACGAAAGACTATGTTAAAGAAAGGAATGTATGCTATACTTAATCGCTGCAACTAACCATTATTTTCTTTATCAGTTCATCTGCATTTCTTGATTCATCAATAATTTGTTCCATATACTGAAATGTAAAAAAATAGGGGGAAATTCCCGCAGGACGAGGAGAAACTTTAAGATTGTTTTTGTTTAACAAAATAGTCAGAATTTATTTTCTGTAAATACCTAATCAACTGATTGTCTTCCTGGTTTTTCTTCTATATCAGCATTGAAATTCCATAGCATAGCCTTCGATACATAAATAAAGAATATCAAGACATGTTCAAACTTGTCGTCATGGAAAAAAATTTTTTTGTTGAATGTATCTACTTTTATGAATCAAACAGCTTGATAAATATGGACAAATATCCAAAATTAATAAAAAACCTCCAGTGTGCTGAGCTGAGGCCAGAAAGGTGTTTGTAGTATAACAGTCTACATTATGTGTGAGGTTGGAAAGAGAGAGCCCGAGGATGCATGAGTCATCAAATGAATGGCCTGGCTTGGTACTCTTCTATACACTTGTGTTATTAGAGTGAAGAGTAGAGAGGGGATATAAGAGGAGGTGAGTAGTGCAATCTGAACCTGTGTGCTTTTTTCTCCTCAAGACAAATCCCTAGAGACAGCCTGCAGTTGGCCACAAGCCCAAACCTCTCTACAGTAAACACAATCTGTTGCACAATCTATCCTGCCCTGCATTAGTCTTCCTCTCCCTGAACTCCCCACACATTGTTTGACTCTGCTAATATCAATCAGCTTGTTGTGCTCTGTTACTGCCAACATCCTGAAGTAAGTGCAAAGAGCCAGATCACTGCGACTTCGTTCTGGGTCACTAATCAGTGCTGTGTTTTGCTTCTCACCAGCGATGGGTGGACCCGCGGTCATAGGAATAGACATGAGGCCGAGGAGGTAGCCTATGGCCTGCGAGGCCTGCATGGGCCCGACCAGCTCGAACGCTATAGGAGCCATCATGGTGAGGAAGCAGCCATCACACAGCCCCAGGAACACACACACAACCACCAGCCCCTCAAACGCCGAGCACTGAGGGATCAGGATGGACATCAGGCCCAGAGCTATGAAGGACACCACCTGAAACAGAACAAAAAGAGAGACTCAAAGCTTGTGAGTGTGTCATGTCTGCCTGTTTCAAAGTCCACAGCTTCAGTGGGTGTTTTTCCTGGGTATGATTTCTGTAGTGCTTACAAATGGAAATGGGGGGGGGATATACTGCACAGATATTTCAGTGGGCTCAGTATACAGGTCTTGTTTTTGAACGTTGTGTTACTTGTGAGTGCATCCTCCAGCTACTGTAGGACTTGTGATAAGCAGTGCTGATTTATCTGTGAACCGCTAGCTACACAGAGGGGATGTAAATGCAAACTGCCAGTGCTCTGATTAGATATGACGAATGTATATACTGGTATGTTTATTTCAAACTGCCTTTATTTTTGTTGTTTTTGTTCCCCGAGAAGTTTTTTTAACTGTAACACGAAGTTATGTGGAGATTATAACTAAGCTAAAGGAACATAAAGCTGAGGAATTTACGTATATCTCAATCACACCATCTGTTTTATGGGCTGAGCGAGGATTTAAATTCCCTGCTTTGTATTTTTGCGTGCAGCTGCTGAGAGCGCCCTGCCTGTTTGCACGGATACAAACATTCAGCTAATACTGTTGCATTACAATGAGCTCAGAGCGCTAATACGGTGAAATGTGAAGGAGAGCTCTGTGCCCTAACAGTGAACTTCACACTGTCTAAACAAAAATCTTTAACAATTACAGAGCTGTACAACAAAGCACCCTAAAGTTGTTTAACTAATTATACCAGCAGGAGAGAAGTTGTATTGCCATTACTGTAAACACTGTCTCTTTTTTAACTAGAAACATTTTCTCTGCACAATCTAAATGTCCAATAGTGCCAAAGAAACAGTCGAAACATATGCTTTTATGCTTTATAAGCATTTTCAGCATGCAAGGGAATTCAGTTGTTGTTTCTCGCCTGAACAACACACTTGATAAACAACATGCAGATTAAGTTTGGTGCTCCTGGCCAACAGTTCAACTGCTTGCATTCAGCAGGAGCTCCACATACACTAGTAGAGAAAGGATAAATCCTTTTTGTATTCCCCTCTCGCAACTGCTCTGAATTGCTTTGTGTTTCTGTTTTCTCAGGACTGATTAATCTCTGCTATTTTTCAGGACAGGCGTCCTCATAGCGACACGAAAGCTGCTTTATATTCTGCTACGGCAGGGGTGTCAAACTCAATTTCATCACGGGCCACATCAGCATTATGGTTGCACTCAAAGGGCCGGTTGTAACTTTAAGACTATATAAAAAGATATATAAATATTGAATATATATAAAATAATGTATTATATATTACATTATTGCCTCTGCATTGGATTATTATCGGATAGGGTAATAAATTCATAATTAACTACGTCTGAAAGCAGAAGTCAAGGGCAAATAATTGCAAGAAGTGACATTTTGAAAAAGAGAAGTGACATTTTGAAAAAAAATCTATTCATGAGAAAAAGGCTAATTCTAAGAAAAAAGGCATATTTTTTGACAAAAAAAGTCAAATTCTGAGAAAAATGCATTCTGTATGTTGAAGAAAAAAGTAAAATTCTGAGAAAAAGTCAAATTTGAGATGCATTGTGGGACATGTCGTTTATGGGCAACGTGCTTCTGTAAAGTAGCATGTAACCGTATAATATATTATATTCTTTGCAAGCTCTTGTGGGGCCACATAAAATGAAGTCGCGGGCCGGATTTGGCCCCCGGGCCTTGAGTTTGACACCCTGCTCTAGAACAAAGCAATCAAGCGCTAAAGTGTCGATGCGGATGTAAGTGTCAAACTCAAGGCCCGGGGGCCAAATCCGGCCCGCGACTTCATTTTANACACACACACACACACACACACACACACACACACACACACACACACACACACACACACACACACACATTCTCATTTTGCATCATTCTTGCTCGCTGTGTGCCTTTTGCTTGTGTTTGAAAGCGTTCAGACTTAATTGTCTTTAATGAGTACACTGATAGCCAATCAAATCTGTTATTCAAATCGGTGCTCTTATGTCAGTGACCTATATCTCATGCATGTGCGCCAAGAGCCCACAATAACCTCTCCACCAGACCAGACCAGACAGCATGGGGATCGACGGGCTAGACCAGGGGTGTCAAACTCAATTTCATACCGGGCCACATCAGCATTATGGTTGCACTCAAAGGGCCGGTTGTCATTTTAATGATATATAAATATACATATGTAAATATATAATATATATTAAATAATGTATTATATTACATTGTTGACCCTGCATTGGATTATTATCAGTTCTGGTAATATCTTCCTAAATAACTACGTCTGAAAGCCAAAGTCTAGGGCAAATAATTGAAAGTAAATATTCAACAATTACACCAATTGTATTGTATATTATATTCTTTGCAAGCTCTTGCGGGCCACATAAAATTAGGTCGCGGGCCTTGAGTTTGACACCCCTGGGCTAGACAATCAAGCGCGGCCGCCCAGCGGAGTGTCCCGGGCTGAGGAGCCAGCTGCAGAGCCTCACACGGAGCAGTTTTTTGCCTGTGCCAGGGTTTGGGAAATGGGGGTTTGGAGGTGATGTTTGCCAGAAAATGGAGGAGAACGTGAATAAGTGTGGCATCTGAGATCATCTTCTGCTTTGTTAGCCTCTGATTTTAGGTTGGACCTTGTATGTACAGTTTGTATACACTATGTGCTTTGGGTTTGTACACGGTAACAGAGTGCACTTCCAGACGGTGACTGCAATCATCTTCCTCTATGTGCTTCTTTGAAGGTAGACTGAGGATGCAGGCTTTAGTGAAGTAATTGCATGAACAACCATCATTTTATAGGACTGTGAATACTGTTACTTGCATGTTGCCATGCTACTATTTCTTCTGATGCTTGGCAACAATATGCTCTCAGGTTTTGTGTTTTTATAGTTTTGTGCACATTGCTCTTCATTATGCAGTCCCATCCACCTGCAAAAATCTATAAAACCACAGGATGTCCTAAAAGGAGGAGATAAAGCAAACTTGGCCATCTTTTTTTAATGTTTTATGTTGTTATCCTTGATTTTTTTTATTTCGTCTCCATCCCTGATACTGAGAAACTATTACTGTCAATTAAAGGGTTATTCGACACATCTCTCCTTTTTTATTAATCAATTGATAGTTTTTGTTTTTGTGTTCAACCATGGTGGCTGTCACTCCTTATTCTAACCATGTTCTTCTGTAACTGGAACAGTATAATTCCCTGTTCTACAACTAATTATCCAACATCCCCACCCTACCTAAAAATGGTCTACTCTGTACTATAGAATCATATGGGGAAAGCATTGACAAAAACAGATTACAGAGCGTATTCAAGACGTATAGCACCAAAAAGACCAACCTAATTGGAGGTAAAACATTTTACCAGGACCTCCGAGAATGAACCGCTGAGAATGAGCAAGAGACAGGTGGGAACAGCAAAGATATAGAAGCATGTCCAGACGGGAGACACCACACTGGGCGGTTGAGAATTTCTGATTTAAGATCTTGTAGTCCTTCCAGACGAACCATTTGGAAATGTGGTAATGGCTAAGGAACGGAATGTGGTGCTGGTGATAGGTCGACCTCTCTTAAAGGTGCAAGTCAGCGATTCTAATTCAATACACTTTGTGAAATTTGGAGTATGTCTTCATAGGCCGCTAGCTGTCCATTCTATGCGTGCTGATGCTGAATAAGAATCTGGTGTCACAACCCTGGCTCTGCAAAACAAAAAGGTTGTTGGGGGGGTGTTGTTGGGATATTTTATTTTTTTAAATCGTCTGGCGCAGAGAGAGGAGCTGTGGATTATTGTTATTGATTTGTGCATCGGTATTTCTTAGGGTCAAAAACACTAAACTCATAATTGAAAGTGAAAATGTTTGGTTTATTTAATAAAAGATTACATGTTCCAATGTGAAAAGTGACAGTAGATTAGCTGCAATTTGGTGCTATAAATATGTAATTATTAAAAAAGAAACACCTTGAATTTCAGGGGGTGCACAGGGCTCCGTTGGCCGCCAAGACAATGGTATGGGAGACACTGAAGAGTAATCCCTAGAAACACACAAGGCTGCAGGACATTCCAGATTCCATGCAGCAGAGGAAACGTAAACTAATACCGACCCCATTCTGTCAGGAGTTCTGGGCAGAGCATATTTTTTTTTAACTTTTAGGGCCACAGTATGTACATCTGTAATCAGTCATTTCCAGGCTTTCTGTTTTATTCCTGACCATATGCAGGATGCTCTCATGGACCACCACTATAGTCAGGGAACATTTCAAAACTATTATGGCGTTTTCCTTAAAGCATCCGTCAAACCTTCCAATACTCTTTTGAGAGATTTCTAGATTGCTGAATGCAAAACCAACACAGAGCTTTTTAGGGAGGAATGTTTTGCAACACAGACTTCCCCAGAGGATAAAGCATGATGAGTCTCCAGTCCTGTACTGTTAGCTCTCTAGATCAGCAATCCAATATGGTGCAATTGTCATGCTGAGGTGCTTATGTGATGCCAACTCCTTGGCTTATTAAGTAAAGAAGCTTCATCTGACCTCATGCAACTTTGCCAATGATTTCCATTTCAATTGTATACAATTATGTAAGGTGTTTCAGTTCAAATGGGTTGGGAGGCTGATGTAGAACATCTACTTAAATCAGTATAGCATTTACCTCATTTAGTGATTCACTTACTGATAACCACGTCTATACATGCTGCAGGGATCTAATGTTAGCCTTGAATTTGGATGTAAAAAGCTTTGACCTACCCGACTCAAGGTGAAACTTTGAACATTTTGTAGGAAATGTTTCAAAACTGTGGCAGTTTATGAAGTACATGCTGAATAGGAAACCCCCCCCTGTCTTGTTCCATTTGGATAAATAAACTATAGGAAGGCAAGGATGCAGTCCCACCCTTAAACTATAATACATGCAACTTTGTACTGTACACTGTGTACCAGCAGATGTGTGTGTGTGTGTGTGTGTGTGTGTGTGTGTGTGTGTGTGTGTGTGTGTGTGTGTGTGTGTGTGTGTGTGTGTGTGTGTGTGTGTGTGTGTGCGCCTGCCTCTCGGGTCTCATTCCCTTGAGCTGTTGGATCAGAGTGACCTACAGTACAGCCCAGACACCACGGTAGACATTAAAGCTACCTTTGCTCCACCGGAGACTAGACCCAGACCTTTGTTTGTTTGCTCCTCAGGGTACGCAGTGTCCCTGTTGGCTCATACTGACTCGTTATGTTTTAACACTGGATGGATATTACACCACAGGCCAGATCTGTCCACTTTGATCCTCTTTTTGATCCTCTATTAATCACCATGAGAAATCTTATAGAGTGTGTCTGATGCACATGATGCAAGTGAAGGCACAATAAACACTTCCATGAATTTATATTAATAGCTAATTTCATCAGATGGGGAAAGGACTCGGAAAGAAAGACAATATGTGAGTGCACACAAAGTAGTTCAAAGCCTTTGCAAATATGATATTTTCATGACATCAAGGTTTTATTGTTGTGTAAATTATGAAATGCCCGCGAGGCAATGGGAGAGTCAATACGAAATGCACTTTTACCTTTGACTGTGTCCCCCATTGAGATGACGGGGCATCAGGCAATTCTATAGGGGAAAAGCGTTACATATTATACAACTATAGAGAAACCTTCAATTTGGTCGTCTTTCTGCTAAAACAACTGTATGTTGTATTCTCATGTAATCACGGTTTATAACACCAGTATGATAGGTAAAACTGCTTCAAGGCAAATTCTCCAGCTGCAACAAATGTGGGAAATATAAAAACTGTTGAAAGATAAGCACAAAATGAGCCTGTGAATTGTTTCCATCCCTGAAAAAGGAATCCCTAAATATTTTTAACTGTGGGTCAGTCGTATTGCATGGAACTGTATCCTGTATATCTATACATTTTGATTTACAGCATACATTTCCTGTTACATGGACTTTGATCCTTTCTTGGTGATCAAAAGGGAACAAGGTTGTCTTTTATTTACCTTAGGCGATAGCTACAACACACAGGGTTTCCACATGTTTCTGATTGAATTCTCTTTCCTTTCCAGCCTGGGTCGGGGCCTTGGCCATGGGCATGATCTTCTTCTGTTCACCTGTGGTCAGCATGTTCACAGACCGCTTCGGCTGCAGGAAGACAGCCGTCAGTGGGGCATTGGTGGCTTTTATAGGGCTGCTAAGTACATCCTTTGCAAAGTAAGCTACTGTGCATTTATTATTCAAGACATTACCCTCACAAAGTAGAAAAATAAATAATCATGATGATGAAAAGATTAGAAGTTGGTCACTAAACACTTAAAATAATCTTCTATGTCTCTTTTTTTGTTAGTTTTTTCTCAGAAAAGCAATTGCTTATTCTGCGACTCAAATAAAATCAGGTACAAACTGGGTCTGCACCTGTTAAAGCTGTAATGCAGCAGCAGTATGATGTTCAAATCTCCACCTCCATGCCTTTAACTTTACAGAATATTACAGAACTTGCTTAAACTTACATGGCAAGTATTGTTAAGTCAGTTTATAATCTAATATCACAAATCACAAAAGGGCTTTAAAATGTATAGCTAAAAAAACCCTCCATCCTTTAATCCTCTAATTAATAAATAAATGGTAAAACAAAACAAATGGTAAAATAATAACCGCATTATTCCTTTTTTACTTCACCTTTTTCTTTTCTGTTGTAGCTCCCTGAGCCTTCGCTATTTCACATATGGCATACTGTTCGGCTGTGGCTCCTCCTTTGCCTTCCAGCCCTCATTAGTCATCCTCGGCCATTACTTCCGCCAGCGCCTGGGTCTGGTCAATGGCGTGGTGACGGCCGGTGCCAGCCTCTTCTCCATGGGCCTCCCGGTTTTACTGAACAAGGTGGTGGAACCTCTGGGCCTCAGCAGGACCTTCCAGATCCTCAGCCTCTTCATGCTGGTCCAGGCCCTGCTGGCGTTGCTGTTCAAACCATTACTGCCTGCTGGGGGAGGCATGGGACCCCCAGGCATGGGTCCTGGCTCTGGAAAACCCCAAACCCAGTCAATGGCCACCGCTCAGGGGGGCAGCAGGTGGAGCAGGCTCCTCGGTGGGGTCAGGAAGTCATTCAACCTGCGGGTGTTTCACATCGTGACGTACCGAGTGTGGGCGTTTGGAGTAGCTACAGCTGTACTCGGCTACTTCGTGCCATACGTCCATCTGGTAAGAACGATAAGGGGCATGCTCCTAGCTTCAATTGAGGTATCTCAAATCAAGACATGGAAAGTTTTATATGGATACTACCATTATTTGATTGGTATGTGAAAAGCATAATGGGGGTAGATCAGGCAGAGTTGTATAGGTATGAGTCTGACAAAATTAACACAAAATGACGTTACGTTTGTCATCTTAGATTGTTGGAAGAGCTACCAAGCAAATATTAATCGGGAAAAACAAAGTTCAAATGCTTATGCAGGGTATATGCAGGAATCCTGAGGTCAAATTTAATACCTTTTAAGACCTTTTTTAAGACCCTTTCCATACATTTTAAGACCTCATCGCAACTTTGAGTTCTAACCGGTTACATTGGCGACACACTTTACCTCACATTTACTATATTGATTGTAAGATAGCAAAACTAAACAGAGTGCAGACTGACCACTGAAGCCTCCTCTCCACATGAACTTCAACCTCTCTGTGAAGGTCAGGTTTAATGCAGTATGCTGCTTTGTTGCTTCTGTACTCTGTGCTCTTTCATTCCAGTAAAACTCCTCAGAAACGAGTATTTGACCAATAAACAAAACAATTGACAAAACTTTGAACTATGAAATATATTAAACTTTGGTGAGCTTCAGCGGGGTAATGCCATATAGGAGCTCCCTCACAAATATCCAGGGGTTAAATTGGGCTGGGGCTGTCCGGGGCTAAGCCCTGGCACATAGGACGATGCTCTGACGTCATCACCCTCACACATTTGTCGTATGTTTACAAAAAAGGATATATATGTTAAGACTTTTCTCGTTCTTAATATAGACTATATTAGGGTCGATATGTGTTGACTTTACTTTAAAATAGCAGATCTCTGTGACCGGATATAGTTTGGCTTGGACCCCGGCCCCACGAGGACGCATACGATAAAACGCATACGCAAGCGCAAAAAAGTCTTCCGTTCACACACAGTTCGATTCATAACGTGTCCGTCTCACACTAAACCCGCTGGACCTGCTGGAAATGCTGGCAAGTACATATGCCAGGCCTGTAAGGGCGCTGCTCCCGCCACAAAATACCACCAAAAGCAGCGAAGACGATCCCGGAGCATGGTTGCCATGGTCTGCCCTTCTTTATCTCTGCGGTGGGACGGCGTGTTCTCCTGCTGTATACCTCAGTAGTCCACCAAGCGGCCGGATTAACCATACTCGGGCAACCTGGGCGCAAGTGCCAGGGGCCCTTCGAGCAAAGAGGGCCCTCAGTGACAAGATTAAAAAATAAAAAAAAAGTTTTTTTTTTTTCTTTTTCGGGCACAAACCTCACTCATCATACATTGTTTTAACATGAACACTCACTCTTCAACCATAAAAACACAGCTTTTCTAAGGGAAATTAATATAATTGTCTTAACACCGTCTCCTATGTATGCGCTCACTTATTACGTACGCGGCGGCGGTGTATAGCCGAATCACATCCCCCACCCTCACGTCATTGTCACATTTTGGACTGCCATACGGATAGCCGGGAGTTTTCCCGGTGGGCGGTGCTGTTTGTGGGCCGGAGGTTCGCCAGAAAATTGAAAAAAAAATACAAGTATGCCGCGCATTAAGTGGGCCTGTCCTGTCAATTAACACCCTGGGCATCCTTTTCCCCCAGTCCGCCACGGTTTTCGGGGGGGGGGGGGGGGGGGGGCATGAGCGCTCAGTGCCCAGGGGCCCCTGGAGTACCAAATCCGCGCCTTGGTAGTCCACACAGCAGATGAACAACACCCACCCTCTCCGCCTCTTCCAAGGAAGCAGAACGAGCGGACCGTGCGGCAGAGTTTCCGTTAAAAAATGTTTCCGCCGGTCAACATGACCGTTAAAGTTTAAAATCTTCCGTACAAAATTAGAAAAGTGCCAGTCAGAAGTCTTCTTTGTTATTTATTGAGCTTTAAAACAAATTGATAACGACTCTGTTCTCTGTATAATAATATAATAATATTTAATAAACAGTGCCTGCCTCTCTTTTCCTCCCCCTCTTTTCCTCCCTGTGAGACGTGGGAAGAGGGAGGCGGGGCTATTTCATCGTTATCAGAAAATGATCATATAGGGCTTACACACGGAGCCTTTGGACCCCCAAGAGCGTTGCGTATGCTGGTCTACCCACCTTGGGACCTGGGACCCGTTATCTTTACCGTAGTCGTTTAGTGCCCCCCCCCCCCCCACAGAGCGGAGCAAGGCAACGAAACTTAAAATAAGAAGCAGCATTTTACTGCGCGCTATGCATGGGGCCGCCTTGAGGGGGTTTCCCGACATGTCGTTTCAGTAAATTAAAAAGGGTGTTTCATGTTGTCGTTGCTGTGGGACTTCTTAATACCTTGGAAAATGCCGTTTAATACTTTTTAATAGCCTTAATTTTCGCTAAATTGATTTATCAACTTTTAATACTTTTTAAGACCCCGCGGACACCCTGTTATGGGAAGCCAAAACTTTAACTTACCTGGTTTATTTACTTAATCCAATCTCATGCAACTTTTACAGCAAATTTCAGCTTGTTCTGTTCGGCTACTGGTGTGGTTTTTGATCTCCAATACCACTGCTAACAACATGCTCCCATGTTTTGTAAGCTACAGCAAACGTTTGTTTACATTGTTTCTTGTTCCCCTGCCTGCACTCAGCTTGCCAGCTGCTTTCAGTCAAACAATAACATGCCCCTCCAGTGACTTGAGGTAGAAGGAGCTTTTCTGATACATTTCCAAAGGCATTTTCCGGTTTCCTTTTAATATAAAAAGGTATTGACAATATGTGTAAAATAACACTGATTTATTTTTGACTGCAACAAGGGAATTTGTGATTAACATTGGACAGTATCACAATGTATCACAATGTTACAATTTGGGTTTTCCATCATGATTAGAATCCAATATTCATGGTATTTCACAAAATCTGATCTCTGGCCTACTGGTGTGAAATAGTGAGATAGTGACGGGTGAGGATGAAGTGTAAAGCTGCAGCGTGGAGCTGTGAAGTTGATCTCCCTCTTTCCAGATGTCGGATGTTCCCGCTCCGGCCTCCCTCCGTCAGGCCTGTTGTTTCAGGCCGGGCCCAGATGTAAACACAGCCCCGGTCTTTGTATTGGCTCTACCACCTCAGGAAACCTCTCCTGTATGGCCTCTCTGTGTCCCTAAACATGCCTAGCCTATGGCCATTGATGAATGTAGAGCCCTTCAAAGCAGAGCAAATATTCCGCAAGTTCAGGAAAGACTTCAGAGGGCGGTTTAAAGTTTTCTGATTTATGTGGTTCGGGCTGGGGGGAGTGGGAGAGTCTGACCTATATGCGTTGGTTCTTCCTGCCCTGCTGTTCCAAAGGTCTCTGGATGAAGACATTTAGTTATTGTTAGACCTTTGCTTTGGGGTTATGGATGGTCCTCCACCCCGACAAATGCACACCACGCATTTACTTAAATATCTTCTTAAGCATGAAGCACATAAACATACGAAACATTTCCCAAGCAGGATGTGTGTTAACCCACTGTTAGGAGCTTCTAATAAGTCATTGTGCAGCACACTTACATTTAACCCCTAAACATACGGCCAATCCTCAATCATGCCTTTTTTGTGTCTCTTAGATGAGTTTTGTGAAGCAGCAGTTCAAGGGAACCCAGAAGGAGTGGGTTCTCCTGGTCTGCATAGGAGCTTCATCTGGGGTGGGACGCCTTGCTTTCGGCAAGATTGGAGACCTCCTTTCTGGTCTGCAAAAAATCTACATGCAGGTGAGGAAATGTTTAGAGGCATAACATGTGAAGGAGGTGTGTGGCGTAGTGGCTTCAAACCCCACTGCAGTCAGCATGTCGTTGTGTCCCTGAGACACTTCACCCCAAACTGCTCCTGTGGGGATTGTCCACAGTATTGAGTATGTAAGTCGCTTTGGATAAAAGCGTGTAAAAAACATGCAATGTCAGTGTTTCCCGTACATTGATTTAATTGTGGCGGTCTAATGGATAGTGAGGTGGGCTGATGATCGGAAGGTTGCGAGTTCAAATCCCGCCTGGAACACCACTACTAGTGTGCCCTTGAGCAAGGCACTTAGCCCCCAGTTACTCCAGGGACAATGTGCCTGTAATTGCTCATTGTAAATCGCTTCGGAATAAGGCGTCTGCTAAATGCCTAAATTGTAAATTATATTTTTGGGAGAATAAACCCCACAGATCCTCAACTCCGGTGTGTCTCACTCATTAACAACGCAACACAGAGCAACAAGAACGTTGTCTACAGTAGCCATGAAGCAATGAACATTTGAGGGGGGGGTGGATGCGTGGGCCACCCGAATAGGTTAAGGCAGTGGTTCTCACACTTTTTCTACGTTTATGCATAGGGTAGATTCTTTTAATTACATTTCCTTTTTTGTTTTGTGTATTTTATACATTTTGGATTTGCTTGGCGAGCTATTTTTAGAACATGCCCGGCGGGCGACTGAGTGCCCGCGGTAGATAGTTAACTTAAGTTATCTCAGTGGGTCTCAAATGTTTTGGTCACCATTGATGTAAACAATTATTTCCGAGGCACACGTTTATATGATCATTATAGTTATAAAAAATAAGAGAATAAATGAAAAACAGGTATGAAATACTATATGACAGTAAAAAAATAATAAAGTTTAAAAGGGTGACTTGTAAAATATCCATAAAGAAAAAGTAAAT
>NW_011364590.1:171801-179862 GCF_000735185.1 Notothenia coriiceps
TTGAGTGCAACCATAATGCTGATGTGGCCCGGTATGAAATTGAGTTTGACACCCCTGGTCTAGCCCGTCGATCCCCATGCTGTCTGGTCTGGTCTGGTGGAGAGGTTATTGTGGGCTCTTGGCGCACATGCATGAGATATAGGTCACTGACATAAGAGCACCGATTTGAATAACAGATTTGATTGGCTATCAGTCAAAATGTGCAACACAGAGGGTCCCAGACTATCCTCCTACACGCTGCTTGCAGCCGAAGTCTGAGCGTGAACTTCAGCGAATAAACCCCAACCTGTAAACGTTAAATGTCTCATTCTGTTCTGTATTCTTCCAGGAATAAACAGGCAGGCACCGCCTAGTTCTCCTGTAAATGTAAACCCGTGTCACTAGAGACAGCCTATAGACTACAACCATGTATTTACTTTTGCTGCTTGGTGCCAAATACGGATCATCAACCTGTGAAAACGTCTACACCGTGTCGTCCCGTCACGCAGTCTGCAACATCCGCCGGAGACTAAACAACCGATTAGGCGCTCCCTCTCTCTCTCGTCTGATATCTTCACACGCTGGAAGTGTAAAATCTCTAGACGATAACAATTCTTCCTCTCTCAGTTTGTATAGTCGGATTTATATCAGGATATAGGGTGGCTTCTTGCTCTTTTCAGATTGGTAATTATACATCACGGCCATTTTCCAGCCGTCCGCCTCTCAAATTCTACCGTTAAGGTGAGAAATAAAAGGGTAGTTTCGGATTCTTCTAAGTTCTGTACACGGGTCCCTACTCGTCAGTTCGAACTCTCACGACGATCGAGCTCGCACCGTTGGATTTAATGGGGCCACAATGTGGTTTGTTCCAGGCACATCCTTGACATTGGGTTTTCACCTTAATACCAAATTGATCTCAGGTGGTGTTATAAGGAAAAACACATTTGTAATACTGTTATACGACACTCCCAGTTACTGCAGTCTGCGTAGCAGGATTAACGGGTCCGAAAGTCGGGGCCTGTCGGGCGGGTTCAATTGAGACCATAAACTCTCCCTGCGAGGATATACCGTAATTGCGAGGCGACTTTCAGTGTTCAAATTGTATAAGTTTAGCCAAGTTTCAAACAGTTACAAACAATCAACCAGTTGTATGGACAAAGATTACCAAAGACTCCTCAAATGACCTTAGCTTTCTCGATGTTCTCAGATGTCTCTCGTTTTTTCCGTTTTTCGTATGACGTAATTTGGGACTGGAATGTGTCTCTCAACTTCAGTAACCTTTCCTCCCCGAGTCATCAGCAGACGTAGACAAAATCCAAACGATAGTAATAGTTAGGTTATATCATTTTCACTCCATTTCACACCACGGTTTACATTGGCCAATCTTGGTGAACGCTATCCGATTTTTACCATACGCTTTCCCGAATTGTTTTCCAGAATTTTGTCTTTCCATAATTTAAACTGGAGTCCTAAGGGTATATGGCAGGTATCTAGACTGGGTTTGGAACAAGCAGACCTTTGGTAGGATTTGAGTCCTGGAGGGAGATAGTGGTGCAACATGGGGTCAGTAGTCGTCTTCTGCCTCGTGTGGTGGACTAGAGTAAAAGGGAGACAGGGGGGGGAGCTCCCCGTGGTCGGAGAACTACGCACCGCTTACTTCCTCCGACTAGGAGGGGGTGACTGGGACCTGTCTCGTGGGTCGAAACGACTAGGACCAGTGTCCCGGAGGAACTAAGGTTGTTCGTCTTCAGGCCTTACCTCTCGAAGCCACGGACTGGTCCCCAAAACGTGTCTAAAGTGTGTGAACTTCCCTGGACCCAAAAAGTATTGCAGTAGCAGTGAAGACTCGGCTTAGGTCAGTCCTTATAATAGGCTCAGCTCCGCGCTCGCCCATCATCTTCCATCGTACTCACTTCTCCAACCTATCACTCCCTCTCGCTCCGTTAGTCTTTTTTCCTCTTCGTGCCGTGTCCAAGAGTGTCACTGTAGTAGAGACACCTTTCTTCACTGTTTTCTTACTTACTTGAAGTATTTTATATCAAGTATGTTTTAATTTACTCTTTTCTGTAGATTTATGTAGTGGATCGGTGACAATTGTCATACAAATAGGTACGTCAGTGTTCTCTTCTTTATGTATTAAGGATAGTAACTGGGAACTATATCGTAATTGCCCTCTATGACCTCCGTTAGGTACTCGTTCCCTTAATTTCTTTACATTTAGTTAAAATCATCCTCGGGTTTTAATGTCGTAAACCAATGTTATTGTCTGCTTTTATTGTTTAGTTGTTTTCTAGGTGTCCCATAGATTCCTATTGTCTATTCCATGTATTATACTCTTCCAAAGAACGTAAAAGGGGAAAACGCGTCTTAACTAAATATTGAGTTGGATTACTGTGATTTTTCGATTAATATAGTCTAAGACTGCAGTCTTTTTTCGCAAGAGGAACAAGTTTATTCCCTTACCTGGTCATTTACCTTCTCTGTTTTGTTGTGCACCGAACAATGTACCTGGGTGGGTTTGGGCAGGACACAACAGGTTGGGTGAAAAACAGAGAGCATGAACAGGAGAATGATATAATAGTGAATCTCTCTTTTTGTTTTACGCAAGTGTTTTGAAGTACTTCTCGTCCAACCAGAGGGACAGCAGCTGAATAGAGGCCACCCGTCGTGTCGTGTCGTGTCGTGTGTGTCTCTGTGTTGTTCGCGGTTCTAATTTAGTGACTAAACAGTGACACCACTGCTCTTTTCAGTAGGGTCACAAGTGTAAGTGTGTGTGACAACTGAGTTTGAAAGGTGATTTTGTGTGTCTCGTTCCAGACGATCAAAAGTACTAATTAGTTAAAGTGGAAAAAGGGCTATGGTAGATTCATATGAAGTATGATCCGTAATACAGAAACAAATGACATTTGAGTACGGATTATATTTCGTACCAAAGATTTGCTTGACCTGTCCGGCTGTACAACCCTCAAAACAAGGGCCGTATCCGAAGTTTCCGGGGACTCCTTATTCCTTCGCTAACTCTCACTCAGTACGACGAGCTCTTTTATGTAGGGCGTAGCGTATAAGGAGAGAGTGTGGAGTGTTGTACAAGTCGTACGACTCCTGTACACAGTCACTTTATGGGTGGTGGTGATAGTACACTACATCTATCGAGTGCGCTAAAGTAGTCTGGAATGTGGAATTCTTTTTATTTATACCATAAAGAACCAGTAAATTCCGTGCCTTAAGGGAAGACAGACAATCATTCATTTTCTTTTTGTACTTTTAGTGAGTCAGGCGGAGTAGGTGAGTCACGACTGAATTTTTCGTCTTTTACACCCCCGGAGTGGTTGTCTACAAGGCTTAGGGAGGGATTGGGTGTGGAGAGATTCCTCAACTTCATAAGGTAAGTTTGTCCTTCATACCGATACAGAGGGTAGCGGAATGGAGGTGAAGTAAGTTTTCCTTAGGGCCCATCAGACACATGGTCTGAGTAACTCCAACACCACTTGACGATATAAATCGAACGCTTTTGTGCCACTCGGGCCTAACAGGTGTACGTGGAATGACTAGGTAACCCGGATTAACTCGTCTGTACACTATACTCCGTCGAAAGCAGCCTACTGCTCCAGGGTGTAGGACGACTCCGGGTGACGTACAAACTCACTACATTTCATACCATCCGCTAATTATCTCACCCACAATCTTTGGGAGGACATCGTCCGCCCATTCGATTTAGGTGGTAGAACTCATGTAACTGTCTTACTGGGAATAATATGACACTACCTCAGGTTCCTCGACGATTCGGGTAAATATAGAATGAATACAGTATGCTTGTTAGTCCCGTTTACCTTGAACATAAGCTTACCATCACCACTACGATAACGTTGTAGTGACACTGTAGAGTCTACAATAAGTTAGTGTGTGGAGTCTAATGTGTGATTTTAGTTTATGTGTTTGTGTTACTTACCTTTCACAACTGTACAAAGCGGTATGAATGAAACCACATGTCGTTCAGATAAACCTAGGATATGTTTTTATTTTATGGCGTAAAATTCTTTATGGGGTATGTTCGTTTTGAACGTATTTTACAATGTTTATGTTCAGAATCCTTTTACTCCAACTTCATGATTTACAGTCTAGTACAGGTAACATCTTTACATTGATATATATAGTGTACAAAATAAGACGTAATTTCGGTATTTAATAATACTCTTCACCAACAGCCTACCCGATTAAAATTTGATATTCTTGTTAATAAAGTTTTAATAATATTAATACTTTATGAATAAGCCTTACTTAACTCCTACCTGAAGGATTTTTTGCCATTGTTATTAATAATTTATGTTTAACTTATGGTAATTTTTTTAGCCGTTTTTAATTTCAAAACAAATTTTTATATTCATTTCAAAAACAACAATTTGTAAAAAATATACAAAAAACGTAGTTATGAAAACTAAACACATTCCTAAACATTTGTTATTAATATTTGTCTAAGTAGTCATGTAAACCCGTCATATTCATCACACATTTTCGTGTTAATAAGGACGACTTCATTCCTATAGCTTTTTCACTTTAAGTCTTAGTTATAAATCGTGTCATTAATATGTCGTACAAGACCCCAGATTGTGTGTGTAGGTCGGACTAAGTACTCTTTATTTAACTTTAGCCGAAATTTTACAAGAGACTCTTCTCCGCATTAAATCCTCTGAAGTTACGTTGGGACAGCACGGGTCTTGTTAACTTCTGGACTAGAAATCGTCGGGGTTCCTAGTTTGGTAGTAAGTAAAAAGGAGTTCCGAATGGACACAAAAAAGATGACACCGTACAGTTACCGTTACCGAGACGGGACCGCGGGACCTCAATAAAATTATGGGACCTTTACGGAGTTAGAGAGAGGACCATAATGACAAGACGTAGCCAACACAACGAAGAACTAGGCACATTATTTAGGTACCAGACATATCTAGAAACTTTTACAGGTCGGAACCAATTACCCATACGAGGAATTTACAGGTACGGACAAAAAAAATGATGCGGGTAATCACACTAGACAAGTAGGTAAGAACGCGGTCACATTAAAAATAATGTAGGACTGACCTTTTACATTATTTTTATTTAACTTTTGCCTTTCCTCCTTTAAGAAACAATTTTTATAATACATAACCTTGGGTTGTTAAAAAGAATTTCTTATTATCTGTTTTTTTGTTGCTTTGTTGAGATGACTTACAGTTATTACCAACCTACAAAGTTGTGTTGGGCCGTATACGTGCTCAATATCGGAGGTGAATCACCGTTTATGACGCCGGTTAACGGATGGTAGGTTAATGTCTTATTTTACAACGGTGTAAAGACTTTAAAGACGCCGATAAACTCGAATAAAATACCCTTTGCGACCGAACTTTATAAACAAAATATTTCCTCCTTTTTTTTTGACTTCATACAGTATGTTCTAGTTTTCAATTTTGGGTGAAATTGGACTTACACGTACGTGTGTCAACTTTCTTACAATTATTTCGTGCGAATCGAATTTCGACCACAAAAACAACAGTGAGTGTAACTTTTGACGGACAAGCTCACACTTTAGGGAGTGAATTAATAGAATGACGTACCCCTCAGAGAGGAGAGGGACCTAGACGTCCCTTTCTTGTTAGAAACAACCTCGGACATGCCACTGGATGTACAAATTTTTTTTGTATCCGATAATTGTGGCATAGATCCTGAATTCATCAGTTTTTGACAACTTAATAAGTTTACAAAATGAGCCCAATTCTTCTTCTGTCATTACTTTCAAGTATGAAAAATTACTTGATAATGATTCTGTCTTTCAGGTAGTTTTATGAGTTCATGGTTTATTACTGATATATCATGAATCACTTACTTCGTTGATTATGTAAAAAACTAGAACAACAAACGGTGGAATTGACCTGTATAGGTTGTCTATATATCACGACCAATAAATAAAAAATTGATTAATGATTAAATAACGTTAGAATATTTATTCATAAATCATTATGTAAATAAATTTCTTGTTTCATTTTCATGAGTCCGCCTATACCGGTTAAAGTCTATGATTGTCATTATAGGTTATCAAAACTATTTTTACCAAGTACGTAATTTCTGGTATAATTCGTTTAGCCGCTTGATTGATTTCATCCGATCGTAATACCATCACCTCATTTCATGTGCTATATGGGGACTTATCATCACCTCATTTCATGTTTCATCGTTGTGTAACTTTTGAGTCAATTATGTTAAGGAGTTTTGAACATGAATTCATTACATGAAGTCAGTAAATGATTCAATGACAAGGTGGTGAAGGTTTAAAGTTAGCCATTTACGATACTATTTGTGGGTTGTTGAATCAAATCGAGTGCATAAGTCGGGATATGACGAATGCATGTCGATTGATGATTTTCATACATTTGGGGTTTCTCGAAGCATGTTCAAGTTACAATTGGTGAAAATTTTGTATAAAGGGGCAAATTTTATTCCTCTTTTGGACAAGGGCCTATGTTTTTATATCCAGATCTATGAGTCGCAGGAAAATTAGCCGAAGATTGGCTTCTTATCCGCTGCAGTTTCAGGCTGCCAATTGATGTCATCATTCGGCATGTATGCACTTCATTTCATTTATACGCCACAGACTGTCAAACTTCGGTGAGCCCAGAAGGGCGTTTAGCTTCTTTGTGCTCATTTGGGAGGGTGGTTGACATGACTTCGAGGGCGGTAACCAATATTGGCAGGTAGGCGGCCCTTCCCTGCCCCCCGCTCGAAACCTATGCCCGGTCATCGAGACAACAGTTTCTCTGTTCTTCTCAGATCTGGGTCGTGCNAGAAATTGAAGATGTTGTTTCATTGTTGATATATTTATGATCCACGTCAAGTATTCAGTTTCGGCGGCATTCCTTTCAGTTTTTACAAAGGTCTTCTCATCAGGGCTCTATAAATAAAGAACTATGGCAGATCTGTAATATGTAATGCAGCCGAACCGTGTATTATAATGCCGTTATGTGATGACTTTCAAAGAGAAAAGCAAGAACACTCAGAATTAAGTATTATTTTGTTCTTTTTAAATGTTTTTCCTATTTCATATCATATAAACACCAAGTCCCAACATGCATTGCGGCTAAAACATCCAATCAGCGAGCTTAAACCATAGCTGAGGATCTTGGGTAATCGCTCAAAATGCCTATGTCTGTTTCCGGTTATTTTTATTTTGAAATTCAGTTCCTGATGGACGCCAAAAAAGCCAGAGATTATGGAACTAAACAAATAAATAAAAACAAGGATAATTGTGTGTTATTGGTGAGTAAATAACAGTGTGTTATTTTGAAAAGAATAACAAATTAGAAGGAAAAATCACCAATAACACACAATTATCCTTGTTTTTATTTATTTGTTTAGTTCCANCCGGATCTTGAACTGTTATCCATTTCGCTTCGCCCCTTGTACTTGCCTAGAGAGTTCCCCCAGCTGTTTTTCACTATTGTTTACATTCACCCACGGGCAAGCGCCTCAGCAGCCACCCTGCTGATTGAGGAAGTTACTAACAGACTGGACTCCCTCTCCCCCAATGCTCCATTTATTTTAGGAGATTTTAATCACTGTCAGGTACATAAGACCTTAAAAACATATGAGCAGTATGTCACATGTCCTACAACTTTAAAGGTGACCTATCATGCAAAATGCACTTTTGTACGTCTTTTATAGATGAATATGTGTCCCCGGTGTTCCAGGGAACTCACCAAGTGTCAGAAAGCAGAACCCTCTCTATTTTCCTCCATACCCAAATCTCTTAAAAAGGGGCTGCAACGGATCTGATACAGACTGATCCAGATTTGAACACTTCTCTGACGTCACAGAAGTGGCGCTACGGCTATTGGGCCAACTCCACCAATCAGGAGGAGACAGCCGTTCTAAAGCGCTGGAGACGCTGTAGTACATATGCTAGACCCTCCAGAAAAACGCGGGCAAACATTTTTCCTCTCGAGGGCCATTTCGATTTTTCCAACATCCTCAGAGGGCCGTACAAATTATTGACCTCTGCTTAAAAATACTAAAATGACAGCCCATTTATTTGACCTTTCTTTCATGCTGTGC
>NW_011364590.1:179902-183978 GCF_000735185.1 Notothenia coriiceps
TGCTATTGAGTAAGAACATGTTTTTATGAACCACACAGCTTCCGGCCTTCCTATAACACGTAATGCCGTGAGACTACCAATAGAAATACATTGCTTTTAAAATAAAAATCGTGCTGTGCAACACGAAAAAAAGGGGAAAATCGTGTTGGTGAACACGAATCAATAGATTAAAAATCGTGTTGGTGAACACGAAATGCCATGAGACTGGGTTGGGGAGAGGGAGTCCAGTCTGTTAGTAACTTCCTCAATCAGCTGGGTGGCTGCTGAGGCGCTTGCCCGTGGGTGAATGTAAACAATAGTGAAAAACAGCAGGGGGAACTCTCTAGGCAAGTAGAAGGGGCGAAGCGAAATGGATAACAGTTCAAGATCCAGAGTACATGTGATATAAAAGCATACTCCACCCCTGCGGGATTTGTTTGTTATGACAGGCGACCGGTCCATCCGAACAGGGTACCCAAAACCGCTGATGTGTAGGTCCTCGTTGCTGTCCGAGGCTTTCAGCCACGTCTCAGTGAATGCTAGCAGACACGCGTCCCTGTAATCTCGCTTGAATTTTGGCTGCAGAAAGGTGAGAAGGAGAGACAGAGTAGTGAGGGGTAAAAGGAGCAAACAACAAGAAAAAACACAACGACAAAAAAACCCATGCATGAACATAACAATATTTCATATAAAAAATGTAGTAACAGTATAATGCTGTTAAAGTACTGAAATTATAGGAGCGCCATGTTTGGCAGTTTGAGGTTGTTTCAAAATGTATTTAAAAAAGAGGAAGCCATAATCAGCTTAATATAAGCAGCTGGTAGAGTGAAAAATAGAATGAGAATGTGTGTGTGTGTGTGTGTGTGTGTGTGTGTGTGCTTAACAAGCGTTACTCTCTTTCACGTGTTAGATGCAATCTGACAGTGAGAGAGAGTTTCTATAGGACCCTTCGTTACATTGGAGGAACAATCTTCTTATGGCACTTAAGTACCAAGACCTCATGATAGTTTAAGACCAAACCAACTAGAAAAATGAAGAACACTTATTACTGATCTGTCTGTGATACAAAACTGAGATTAGTTATTATCTACAAATACATCTCAGTACATTAAAACAACGCTGACATGAACACGTGTTTTAATAGCTGCGATGAAACGACTTCCTCAGCACAGTGGTTACAGTATAAGGCCCATTTTGAATTCACCATGACGGTCTCACTTACTGCCTCAGTGCCTCTACAGTGCAGTTACAAATTATACGAACAGTGACAATATTTTGATGTTTTTGCATTATACTACACTCTGGGTTAAATGGAAATGAAAGAATGAGGTTAAAGTAGCACCTTACATCTTTCATTTTAGGGTGTTTACATTCCTACCAAATGATCAGTGTAGTAATTAGAGACCTTTATTCCCTCAGATTAAGAAGTGAAGTATGAATTACTTTCAAAGAAAACTGTCTTCAGCATGCTCTGTGGATTATCCTGCTGACCATCAAAACGTTTTTGTTTTTTTTGTGTTTCTAATTGAAGTGATTGCAAAACAAATGAAGACAATTCAAGGACGCTAAACAGCGAAAAGAGCCTATATACCAAGTAACACAAACGTCAAAACAATTGATGGGTTACAAGGGAACAATTCATCTTCAAAACAGGGCAATTAAAATCTAGCAAAATGCCACTGTAGTGTATTTAATCTACATGAACCAGCCCTTGAAGTTTGAAAATTCATATTTCTAGTTTCATTTCACTATGTGTGCTAAAACAATAAAAAAACACTGTCCAACTGCCCTCTGACGTCTTACACCATTTTCCATAGACACAGGGGGGAAATAATCCACAAACTAGACAATGCAACACATTGTGTTTGAAACTGTCATAGCATAGTTCAATACATATTTTCGTAACATTACTGTAACGGAAAGGCTGAGGGTACAAGCCCTTTCCCTCAAGGCAACATTTAATTCCTTTAGCAGGTGCCAGGGCTGAGCAGTACATGGTAAGTCTGGCTCAAAAAACACATATATTTAAAAGATACTATTATACAGCATAATGAAAAGTAGGTAAACATATAAGATATGTTTTGTCAATGTTGCACAGCACAATACAGCAGCGTTGGATCTACCAAAAATGTTGTATAGTTAAGAGACAAATGACCTACTAGCCAATAAAAGCTACAAAAACTACAAAATTACTACAGTGTATCATCGATGGCTTGGTTTTGTGGATAGGTGATTAATCTATTTTATTTGTAATTCATATTTTTGGCTTCCAATATTTATGAAAATAAAAAAATATGCTCTTTTTTTGCATTATAAACCCGGTCACTCAGACTTTCCTTTAGTCATGTGAGTTAGTGACTGAAATAAGGCAGTACACTAGGACATACTGTCTTTTTAGTGTGTAGTCATGTTTACCAAAAGCAGACACCTGGAAATGTTTTTTATTGGACAATCAAATGAACTCTGGTTGTACCCTTTATGAGCACACAGCTAGGGTAGAAGCTTTATTTTTAAAAGATTCAATAAAAACACATCAAACGTAAACAATCTAATTGAGGAGGTAGTTAGCAGATACCCAGCATAAAAATTACGTTTTTTTTGACAGCTTTTGCCTTTTCTTCTGACTTCCTCGAACTTTCAAAAAGTCGTTTTACGTTTTATGTTAAAATAAACCTACATTCAGCACAAAATCTGTCCATCCCTGTTTCTGATCATACAGATGGTGTACTTCTTTATGACTGTGTGGAGCTTAGGGAGACGGATCCAACATGAGACCCTTTATGACTATGAGCAATGCAACACAAAATAAAGTAGATATTTCTTAGCATTAACTTATGCAGCTCTATACTTAGAAACAAATAGGACACAGTGTACTTGAAAGAGCCGCTGATCCTTGAAACACCATGGCACTGATCTGTTTCACATTATGGAGATCATTTCAAGCATCAATACAAAATGAATCACTCACTCAATCCCGTTATCCCGCCCCTTCACACACATTCCTAGCTTTGCAAAGTCTAAAATCTGTCCCACACCTAGCACTACCAGCAGTTCTGTTTATGTGGTCACATAAAAGGAAAATCAAAACAGCAACATCTGAGACTCATAACCTGCTGCTTCAATATCTTTACTTAAAAAGAGTTCTTCTGATCCCCCACCTTGATTATACTAAGCTATTTAGAAAACCATGTGTTTACCCCTCAAGGTTTAATAAATATCCAGTTCAATCGAGCCTGGTTTAAAGACCTAAAAGGTAATCACATCCCAATAAATTCTTGATGACGCTTCAATTATGGTCCTATTGCTTGTGAAGTACTTTAAAAAAAAAATTTAAGATGTTCCAAACACGTGAATTGCACTTTTACGGACTATTCCCTATTTGTTCAAAAAGAGCCTTTGCAACTGTGACTATTGTTATAAAACTGTTGCCTCTCGTCTTTTTCCTGTGGGGGGAAAAGGTCAGTACTCAGCGTACCAGCTTAATCCTTTCACATATGAGAACAACCAAGAATCAAATCTTAGGAATGACTGGGGATGACATCTTTCATAACCAAAAAAGGGAGAAAGCTAAATGGAAAAACCTTGATAAAAAACAGTCCTCTATTGAATGCAAGACATACTGTAAGTAATACATCTGGTCTGGTATCTGTTTTCAGGCCCAACATGTTCTCAGGCTCTCTATCCCGCAAAAACTGCAAGTAATGTGATGCCATGCCGTGCTTCCCCCGGACAATAATTTCCTTCACATGAATAGGAAATAACAAGGTGCAAGATGCCATTAAATATATTAACCTGAGCTTACGGAAACAACTCTAATGAGACCAATCATGTCTGCTCACTTTGTGTTTTTTTCTGCCTCAGTAACTGTGCCGTAGTGATGAAAAAATTGTTAAAATTGTTCCAGGGAATAGTCTTAGAGCCGTTATCCCTACGAAAATCGCGACCTTCACCTTCGCTGGTGATTGTGAATCTTCACAGGAAGTTAAGAAAAAAAACTCCCATCCTCCAGAACATTTGTTTTCCCCTATAATCTAAAACAGACCATTGCACCGGCTAGCCCAGTGGTTCCCAAAGTGGGGGGCGCAAAGGCATGACAG
>NW_011364590.1:184017-194540 GCF_000735185.1 Notothenia coriiceps
TTCATATTCTCATTCACACGGTTGAGCTTATCGTGTTTGTTATCGTTGTATTAGCTTGGATGTAGAAGGACAAAGTTCAATGAAGGGAACATGGAAACATACTTGCCAACCTTGAGACCTCAGACCTCAGAAGGCTAGTGGATCGCCGGAGCTGTATTAGATTAACATTAACATGCTTATTGTAGTTGTAAGTGCACTGCATTGCGGCCTGTAGCACCATCCTTGATGGAGGATATGTGTGGGCTGGACCTGTATTTTACAGGAAAGGAGTGAGCAGAGGGTCGGGCTGTCGATTTTTGTTCTGTTTTCTGTGACTATCTGCCTCACCCTCTCAGACTTTCAGTTGCGCGCGCTACTAAAGAGACGCGCTACCATGGAAACCAAACAATGGTGTAGCTGTATTAAAGTCCGAGTGGAAACAGTCCTGAGTAAATCTGATTTTGTCAGAAATCGGGAGAAATGCGGGAGAATTATGACCCCGGGAGGAAACCGGGAGAGGGCAGTGAAATCGGGAGTCTCCCGCGAAAATCGGAAGGGTTGGCAAGTATGGGGACGGGATGGACCCGTTCAAATCCAGTTTTTGACAGTCTGCCGTGGTTCCATCCCATTTCAAGAGCTGTTCGACGCTCGGCGTAACCCTCGGCGCACACTCAAACATCCAATCACAGAGCTTGAGGACTATCACAGGGTTTGTCAAGCGAAGCGGAGAGAATACAGATTTCAGTATTCTTTCTGAGCACCTACTCTCCCCATAACTGCTGGCAACAAATGTCCTACATTATTCAATTAAAATAAAGAAGTAAAAACAACAAGTGTGGCACACTTGTTGTTTTTACTTCTTTATTTTAATTGAATAATGTAGGACATTTGTTGCCAGCAGTTATGGGGAGAGTAGGTGCTCAGAAAGAATACTGAAANCGGTGCCTGACCAGGGGGTTTTGCACAGATTTCACCACTTGAGTAGGGACTGTGGGTTTTTCATAATCGTCATCGTCATCGTCACCTTCTGAGCCGAATCCAGTCAGGAATATTATCCGAGGTCGAGTGGCGGGAGCGGTAGTAGAGGTAGCATGAGTGAAGAGGTGGTAGTGAGGGAGAGGCGAGGCAATCAGAAAAAGGAGAAGCACGGCCAGGTTTCTGCACAGTGACATCATCTCTGTGGAAAGAAGTGACAAAAGATATGAATGAATTCATAAAATATTAGTCATTGCAAAAATATATGAGAAAATACATCTAAATACATCACCAGCACTGTTAACAGTATGTTTATCCATGCAGTCACAGAGAAGAAATACATAATTCTTATCTATTGACCTTGTATATTAAGGGAGATACCTGGAGGCAAGTAATGAGAAGGAATTAAAGGAAATGAAATCAATTTTTAGTAGGAGCCAAAATACAGCATTTGGTTACAATAACAGACAAAAATAACAAATCAACAAAGATCCACAGTGGTACTAAGGATAACAGATAAGGTACTATATGAGATATTTTTGCATTTTTCCCCTTTTGGCAGAATTGTATTTATATAAACTAATGACACTAAAAGCTAATTTATTAGTCAGATTCTGACGTCAGAAAAAAAGCGTTTCCTCTCTTGTTCAAATAAGGGAAGAGGACAAGTAATATGGAGAACAAAAACAAACACGTGGCTTGTTTACATGGACCACCAACTGTCTGTGTTTTTCCAAACCACTTTTTGTCTCTCGTACTTTTCCTCTTACTATATTATCACTTAGAGAGAAAAACTAAATGGCTGTTCACTAAAATTCATGACGAGCAGGTTGGTCCTCCCTGATGAATGTCTCGACTTATCTTACAGGTGAAGCACAGCACAGCACAGCACAGCACAGCAGACACAACAGCGCCAAGATTAAATCACTGATTTGTCACTGTTGGTGACGAGAAAAGTCATCCCAGTGTTCACATTTCACACACACTGTTGACTCAAACGTTTTCCACTAAAACACACAGAGCAAGTTCTGCTAGTTTTCATGATTTAATCAATTTCACCTTTTTCCGATACATCTAAGTATTACTTCATACTATGGCATTATTGTCTTTGTTACTGTAAACTCATGCTAATATAAAGCATGTTTTAAACTGAACTGACAGGCCGACATGTTGGAGTTTTGTTCACGCTTAGGCTCAAAGGCCCCTGAGGAATAAAGGAAGCTATTGAGAGTGAGTCATGCTGCTCGAGATAAATACTATCCCGCCATCGCATATTCTCTCTCCCACCTCCACAACATGTTTCAGCATGCTGATGGACATGTGTCATGAAATATCCCACCACCACTATCATGTGATTGTAGATAGCGCCGCGATTTCATCAGACCTTACCACCTTAGAAAAATAAATATTGGTATTTCTTGAGTCATTTAAGGCAGGAATTCCCCTCTGTCTGTTTAGTAAGTTAAAAGAAAAACATGAAATCACTCAGTCCGCCTTCATCCCTCAGTCTGACTTTAAAACGCAGAAATGTGTGGGCCTCCCACAGATGTTCGATCCCTCCCTACCCACACCTCTCTAAGGAGTTGAAGTATTCCAATTCAAACAGGAAGTATTGGCTATGTCCCCATCGCCTTTGACCTCCACTTCATTCAAAAGGAATCCCGGGGTAGTCTTGTTACCAGACTCATTGAGGTTGTGTGAACTGCTATATTTAGCTTTGAAAAACACTGTGGAGCCGGATTTGTCCACATGCACTCTTACTGATCCATTGGGCTAATTGGAAGCAGACATGTGATGATGAGGCAGCTTCGTCGGATGACGAGGTCCCACATTCCTGCTGAGGCGCCACTGCATGTTTGAGTGATTGTAAAGTATGTAGGATTAATAGAGTGGGTTGTTAGAAACCCTCCTGTAGCAGGCGGGGTTAAGCTAAATCCACTCATCTTGAGTACATTGACAGATATGACCCTTATTATTACTGTGATGGGAGTCAAAGCTGCTAAATGCCCATTTATATCTTACTGATGTCATACGAGACAATTCAGGCAAAATGAACTTGTATTGAATGGAGTGGTGATGCTATGGCAACATCACATGTTGACATATCTCAGATGTTTTCTAATCACACACCTCAGATTACACACTAAATCAAATACACAACACATGAATGGAAAGTGTTGACATGTTAGCCATACCTTACTTTGGTAGTACAGCAATTATTTGGATCCTATACAAAAATAATAATATCGCATTTTAAGAAATACCCCATGACAAGCAAAAATCTTGCATTAAAAATGTTACTTAAATAAAGTCTTAGGAAAATGAAGGTTGAAGTACTAAATGCAGATCATGTCCATTGTAACTGTTATACTATTATATTATCACATTGGTTTTATTCATGCATTAAAGCAGAATTTTATTATAGAAGTTGGTTGTGATGGGGCTAATTTTAAACTATAAAACAATTACTTTTTCAATAATTTATTTATAATTTATGAATATTATTTCGGAATGAATTGAGGGATTGACTTCTAAAAAACGGTCACAATATTATTAATACAAATATGAATTACATTTTAAAAAATCGGCAAAATTAAATGTTTTGTTTTTAATAAAATATAAGTAAAAGTTTTTGTTGTTTAAACATTTTTTTATATGTTTTTGCATGCAATACTTTTGATTTGTAAGGATTTGTAAACATAATTATACAGATTATCAGTACATTTGGGCAGATAAATGTAGTGGTGTAAAAGCACAATATTTCCTGCTGAATGTAGATATCGAAAAAGTGAAATTAGAATCAATATTTAGCACAGTAATTAATACAGCATGTTTCTGGTGGTCTAACACACACATCTACCTGTTCATGAGAAATAGATTGAATCGGTTTAAAATGTTCTCTGAGAAGAGTGGTGTAATTTAGGAGACTTCCTGCAACCTGTGGTTCCAGAATCAATTGAAGACCCTGATGCTTTAGCAGCCAAATGGATCAAACCATCATTCATTTTTCCTCAAGGTTACCACTGTGTTTTTTTCTACTGTGGCATGTCTAATGGCATGGGCTTCTGCCCTGTGGCCTGGAGTTCTTTTAATACCCCTGGAAATGCCTAATGCTCTCTCCTGGGTATTACTGTTCTGCATCGGTTGTTTGCTTCTTGATCCGTGTAATAAATCCATGGTCTGTTATAGATCTTTGAAATGTCCAGCCTTGTAATGGGTATGTCTACATGCCATGCTGTTTTTTTTACTACGCCCATTAGTGTGATCTGTTCATCCTATTCTTGCTGCCATGTGTATTTTTTATTACATCCTGTACTGGAAAATGTAATAGAAAAATAATTGTAAAAAGGAAGGAGGAAAATGCATTTGTTAAAAATATTATGTTTTGGAACCAACAATATTATTTTCTTAAAGATTAATAGACGAAAAAAACAACGAAACAACTCTACTGAATGTCAAATGTTGGATGTTTCAACCCGAAGCCATATGCAGAGTTATAGCTCCACTTAGTGGCAAATACTGGCAGGCCAATTTGCTATCCATAATTACATGAATAAAACATTTGGCACATTTCTGAGATTTTTGCGGCATATTTTGAGCTTATTTTATTGGTAAACGGCTGGCTTGAATATTTGTTTTATAACAGGAGGAAAAAAAACTGAAAGTATGTCATACAAGATCAATAAGGTTAAACCCACTTTAACCTGAATGTCGCATGCACACAGTTGAAAGAATGTTATAAAGCACTCTTAGCTTAAGCTGGTGTTTTTGTTGTCACTCACTTGAAAACTCTGTTCGAGTGTGAAATCCCTTCACTTTAATTATCTCTGCATGGGGAGTCTCTCTCTCTCCCTGGATCTGCAGGGAGAAGAACATCTTTTGTTGGAAGCTGTACGGTTGACCTACATGTTTAGAAAAAAACATAGGCTATTAACACCGTATTCTAGGACTTAAGTATCAAAACTGTTGAATTATTCAAATGTTTTACTCGGGTAAGAAGATGACAGTAATGAAAGGTTACAGTACTTTTAATGAACTATTACTCAAGCAGAATGTCCATCGAAATACTCAAGTACCAATATAATACTATATTATACTTGAGTGAATGAAGCTAACTAATACATTTTTGATCTTGTTGTTTGCCACCTTAGCTGGACTATACCAGACATATATATATGTCTGGTTATTTATTTTAACTAATTAACTAATGTTATTGCTATTACTTATATATAAGTATTAGTAATAACATTTATTTAAAGTACCAAAAGTAAAAGTACTCATTGCGGATATTGGCCAATTTCAGAATACTATACAGTATATCATATGTTTTGATTAAAATGATTCATGCATTAAAGACATTATTAATCAAAATCTGCGAACTAACTAAAGGTAGGCTATGTCATTATTGTAGTGGAGTAAAAGTACACGATATACCCCTGAATAGTGGAGTAAAGTACAAAGTAGCAACACATTGAAATACTCCAGTTAAGTACAATTCCCTCAAAACTGTACTTAAGTTAATGTACTTCAGTTCATTTACTAAGTTACTGTTCACCACTTCCTAATTTTCAATCGGTAATGCGTGATAAACACCCAACAATTTAGTTTAGCTCACGTATTCAGCCTATATGCTTACGTTACAGCTAAGCTACTAATTATGGTTAAACCAAAGTAGCTTTCGTAGATGTTCAATGTTAAACTTTTAAACATATTTCCCGTTTAAATTAAGGAGAAAACCTGTTCTCCTGGATACAAAAATATAGAGTCTAGATACTAGCTTGTCCCTTTTAAATCTGCTTTCTAACCGAAGATAGGCGAGTCAAAGTCGACGGTTAACTACAGTAGTAAGCCTACATAGTGTAAGTAAAGTAAATAGTCGGTGTCTGACAGTTTGAAGCCCTCGGGTCTTTCCGCAAATCCGAAGAAACACGAAGTAAAAACTCCTCCCACAACTGTACTGAAGCTCCGCCATTGGTTATAACCGTCCATCCGCCGGGAAAGGGAGGCGGGGGCGAGCTGTTGGATGACGGCCGTAGCTCTGTTGACAAGAGACAAGAGAGAGTCCTAGACCCACACGGGCCTACCTTTTTTACACTTCCAGCGTGTGAAGATATCAGACGAGAGAGAGAGGGAGCGCCTAATCGGTTGTTTAGTCTCCGGCGGATGTTGCAGACTGCGTGACGGGACGACACGGTGTAGACGTTTTCACAGGTTGATGATCCGTATTTGGCACCAAGCAGCAAAAGTAAATACATGGTTGTAGTCTATAGGCTGTCTCTAGTGACACGGGTTTACATTTACAGGAGAACTAGGCGGTGCCTGCCTGTTTATTCCTGGAAGAATACAGAACAGAATGAGACATTTAACGTTTACAGGTTGGGGTTTATTCGCTGAAGTTCACGCTCAGACTTCGGCTGCAAGCAGCGTGTAGGAGGATAGTCTGGGACCCTCTGTGTTGCACATTTTGACTGATAGCCAATCAAATCTGTTATTCAAATCGGTGCTCTTATGTCAGTGACCTATATCTCATGCATGTGCGCCAAGAGCCCACAATAACCTCTCCACCAGACCAGACCAGACAGCATGGGGATCGACGGGCTAGACAATCAAGCGCAGCCGCCCAGCGGAGTGTCCCGGACTGAGGAGCCAGCTGCAGAGCCTCACACGGAGCAGAGCGATGCTCCCCAAGAAGCAGACAAGAGCAAGGAGATCCTGCAGGAGGACAGCACTGTGCAGCTTATTGAGGCCGGGAGCAAGCCGCCACTCTCCCCGTCGGCGTCTGACTCCGAGGCGGCTGTCCAGGTGGAGGAGCCCGGCCGCGGAGCCGCGTTCGTCCCGCCCGAAGGAGGGTTCGGCTGGCTGGTGGTTTTTGCGGCAACCTGGTGCAATGGGTCAATTTTCGGCATTCAAAACTCTTTCGGCATCCTGCATATGATGCTGATGAAGGAGCATGCAGACCCAGACGACCAGACGTCTCAGTTCAAAGTGGGTGAGTACCAGACAGTCTGCTGAGGCGAGCCTGACTGAGATGAAAAACAATACATCAACTGGTGGATAGAAGTGCATTTGTCTAGGATGCATGCTTAATATTCCTTATGAGACATTTAAGAGGTGGAAATTAGTCCTCCAAACTACTTCGCCTCAAACCATGAACTTATGCTATAGTCACATAGCCTACCAAATGCATCTATCCTCTTACAGAGATCGGTGTCAGCTCACAGTTCAATGGGTTTACCATGAACTTAAAGTGGCACACTACACATAGTTTTGTATTACACACATGCCTTGCCAACACATTTTAAGTTTGAATGATTGTTTATGTTTGGAAAAAGTTTTGATGCATTCTATACATACTTGCTCCTAGTTTGAATTGGTCAACTGCATGATTTGGAGAACACTATCACTGATGTTAAATCATTTACTCGCTGGATGTATACTTGCTACTCCTTCATCAACGCTGCCGCTACATCACCACCTTTAATTTGCTGCAGCAAATCCATTTCCATGGGTCACAAATGGCCCTTTGATAAAGTTGTTCCCCCGTAGGCTGAACACTATAGCAATGTACCACAGGCATTTGAGCTATACACAAAAATGTGACCCAACAAACTTTACAACAAAAGGTTGTGCTCAGACTTTTTGCATCCCACTTAATATTCCACAACATGTGCAATACTTGATCTATTTTTACATTTCTTATTTGGCTTTTCTCTCTCCGGACTATTTGCAGTTCTCAGATTCAACATTGACTGAGAAAGAGGGATGACATGACGAAAAAACGGCATCATTTACGTATATAAACATAAAATACCTCTTGATTATGATCTATTTCAGGATTTTATGCTCGTTTTGTCTCAATAAAGCCGGCATTTACCATTTGTTATTCTGCGATACAGAACCAAAATATGGCCAATGCTTTTCCCTGCATGCTTCAATCTAAACCAGTGGTGTCAAACTCAAGGCCCGGGGGCCAAATCCGGCCCGTGACTTCACTTCATGCGGCCCCGCAAGAGCTTTCAAAAAATATAATATTTTGATTATACGGTTACATGATGCTTTACAGAAGCACGTTGCCCATAAACTACATGTCGCACAATGCATCTCAAATTTGACTTTTCTTTCAAAAGTTGACTTTTTTTAGATTTGGACTTTTTTTCCAGAATTTGGATTTTCTTTTTAAATCATTTTGTGACATGCACATTGAAGAGACTTGCAATTATTTGCCCTCGAATTCTGCTTTCAGACGTAGTTAATTATGACGTTATTACCCTATCTGATAATAATCCAATGCAGAGGCAAAAATGTAATATATAATACATTATTTTATATATATTAAATATTTATATATGTATTTTTATATAGTGTTATATATAAAACTGGCCCTTTGAGTGCAACCACGATGCTAATGTGGCCCGAGATGAAATTGAGTTTGACCCCCCTGATCTAAACCTTCTGTTGAGGATTATACCACAAGCTTTCGCTGTTGAATGGTCTCTTAATATACTGGCCAGTACAATCTTGATACAACCATCTATTTTCGCATACAAGGAAAGACATATTTATAAAGAAAAACCCTTTCAAGGACTTCAGTCTTGTTTTCTGCAGGAAAATCAATAACTGACATGTTCTTGTTTTTGATGTTACAATGGTGAAATTTTAGCTGAAAGCTGAAATATAAAGTCAGCATCCAATTTATTGTCAATGTAGCATCCTTGGAGTTTTGTTCCCTTGATGACGCTATCACTTTTACAACAATTACTGATTATTTGAGTAATATAAGTTATTTTTTAGGAAATAACTTTCTGATGGGCTAACCCAGTGGTTCTCAAACTTTTTCTGTCCGGGCCCCTCCTTTGGAGAAAAAAAAAAAGTTGGGCCCCCCAACACAAATAGTCAGGCTCAGTGGCAGCACCAGATATTTATTTTGGGGTGCTGTGGGTAGCTTGACGTTTCATAGAGGGTGCTCAAACATTTAGGGTTTCCCATTAATATACCGGGCGCTACAGTGGAATTTTCTACTGCAACACTCCCCACGCAAATACACAGTGTGACAGTTACAATGAAGGCTCGAGGCATATAGGTGCAAGCAGGGGTAAAGTGCTATTTGTATAGGTGGTGTGTGGACCTCACATAGGGGGGTCCGGCGGCAAGCTCCCAAGGGAAGATTTATTTTTAAATATTGAAGTTAAAAGCATCAATCTGGTGCACTTTGAGAGCAAACTTAAGAGATCTGGATACATCTCTCAACACCCATATGAAACAGACCTGAAAACAGATTTACTTTTTCTTTATGGATATTTTACAAATCACAATTTTAAACTTTATTATTTTTTTATCATATAGTATTTCATACCGGTTTTTCATTTATTCTCTTATTTTTTTATAACTATAATGATCATATGAAGGTGTGTCTCGGAAATAATTGTTTACATAAATGGTGACCAAAACCTTTGAGACCCACTGAGATAACTTACACTAAGTTAACTATCTAAACACTGAGAGAGTCCTTTAGTTCACTGAGCCTCTCAGTCTGACAGGAGAGGACTTACCTCCACTTTGTTGTTGAAAAAACTCCTTATATCCGTTAGCGTAGCTCGCTAGCACCAGATGCTAACAACTACGATCTCCGGTACCGGTGCGCACTCTCTCTCTCGCGCACACAAAATGGCTCGTTCCACACACACACACAGAGCCTTAATGAAACACAGAGACCCAGACGTAATAGTACTGTATCAAATTATTTTTGAATCAATAATTTCTCAATTTATGATTTATTTTTTTTAAATCTTTTTTTTATAGCGATTTTCCTCCTGGTCTCTCGCGCCCCCCTGGCAAGCCTCTGCGCCCCCCCACTTTGAGAACCACTGCAGTAGAGGCACATAATATGAACCTGAAAATGAGCAGTTTCAGTTCTCTCTCTCCATGGAGAGTTGTCTTTTGGCTGGTTGTTGAAAATCAATATTTGACTGTTCACAGCCAGTATAAGCAACACGTTCTCACTCCCAACCCGTCACATATTGACGGACGGTCAGGGCCCCTCCACGTCACTCTATTACGTAAAGGGTACCCCTTGGAAGTCAGTTTTCAACGGGCAGGGCGCCGTCCCATTGACTTGCATAGAGCTCCCTGAACGTTGGTAATAGAGGAGTTGGGATCGCGGCGAAATGCTCTCCGCAGATCCATTCTCACAGCGTTTATCAACCTTTTTCTTACTCAATATCAAGCCACACTTGTTGTTTTTACTTCTTTATTTTAATTGAATAGTGTCGGACTTTTGTTGCTGTCAGTTAGGGGGAAAGTAAGGCGCTCAGAATACTGAAATCTGTATTGTTTCATCGTTTTTATCCTTCTAACTTTGTATTCTTTTCTAAACCACACACTGTTATTTACTCAACAATAACACATAATTATCCTTGTGTTTATTTATTTGTTTGATTGATAAACAAAAGTTGGAGTCCGTCAGGACCGAGGGTCGGAGCAGCTCATAGTAGTTGCTTTAGAGAATTTTACACCCGGAAGTAAGTATTCAATCCGCTTCGCTTGACAAACTGAGACTGCCAAAGGCACAC
>NW_011364590.1:194585-223098 GCF_000735185.1 Notothenia coriiceps
AATTCGAAGTGCGTCACCCCTGGTGTACATGTTATGTGTTCGGTCGCCAACAAGAAAGGAATTTTACCGAACATAGGGAACGTTATCAGGTCGGACAAATTCGCCCGTGGTAGTATTCAAACCAGGAGCTCAACTCTGTCTCCTTCGGTACCAGCCGGCAGTAGTGTTAGTGTACGGTAGGAACCGATATAAAAACGGGACAACAACTACTGTCTGCCTGTGGAGCCTCTCCACTAGTAAGAGATGCAATGGGTCTGGTCCATGAATTGGGGGGCTTCTTTAATCAATCTGGGAGGTTCAAGTTGATTTTCCAGAATATTGCAAAATCAGAGCATGGTTCAACTTTCACCTCATTGAAGCCTCTCTGTCCCACCAGGTGGACTGTACGTACCCCTGCCATCCGCTCAGTTCTCAAGCAGTATGAGTCAGTGCTGATGGCCCTTGAAGAAATGGCATCATGCAGCTCACCTGAAACTTCAGCCAACGCCAATGGTCTTCATGGAACATTTCTTAAAGGGAACACTGTGCTCGGCCTTTTAATGGCTGAAGACCTGATTGGGGATTTGGAGTGCCTGAACACCTCCCTGCAGCTTAGGAAACAGACCGTTTCAGGCATGTTGGAGGCTGTAGACCATGTCAAAACAGCATGCAGGTCAAACGAACGGAGGAGCATTTTGATGTATTGTATCGAAAGCAACTGCTGTGGCAACAAAGTTGGACCTACAACCAATTCAGATCCCTCATGTCCGCAAACCTACAAAGCGTTACACCGGTCAGGCTGCAGCCCATATCCCTCCCGATGCCCAGTCCTTGTACAGAGTCCAATTCTACAATGCCTTGGACACAGTGAATACTCAATTCATAGAGAGGTTTGAACAAGCTGGATTCCACAAGCTGCAGTAGCTTGAAAATGTGCTGCTACACGGAGACATGGACAAGGTGGTAGAAGAGTATCCTGAATTGAATTCAAGACTACTGCAGGTGCAGCTGGCCATGTTTGGGGCTAATTACACCTATGAAACAAGCTCAGATGTTGCTAGCATTATTCGGGAAATGGTGCCAGAGGTGAGAGGTCTCTTCGGGCAGGTGGAAGCTTTAGTAAGGCTTCTGTTGGTCGTCCCTGCCTCTTCTGCAGAGGCTGAGAGGAGTTTTAGTGCCCTGAGGAGGCTTAAGACATGGCTTAGATCATCGATGAGTCAAACGAGGCTGAATAATGTGGCCATATGTCATGTGCACCAGAAGAAACTGGACAGACTGGACCTTGAAGGAATATGCCAGTCTTTTATCAGTGCCAACGATAAGCGCAAAAGGGCTTTTGGGTCCTTTACTTGAGGGTTGGGCTTTTTGGGCGGGTGTCTGGGAGGAAGTTGGGGGTCTTTTTGATTTTGAATGAGCGGCAAGCAGCTAGTGCGAGTCGTGGCTGTAAAACAAAGGGGCAATAAAGTGTTCCTGTTTCTACTGAAATTGTGTGGCACAGACCTTTCTATGGAAATGCTTTAATGTGATTATGGTTATAGTTGTACTTTATTCATCCCTAATCTCTGCCATTACAAACAACAAAACAAGAAAAGCTAAACTAGATAAAATAGGGCGATGTAATACAATGGACAATTAGACATTATGGTAAAACATTTTAACCAGTTAAGCCCCAAGCCTGTTTTTCAGGTCTCAGGTTTGAAAATGACATTCCCAGAACAATTGACTATATCTTCACTTCTAAAAATGATTAAATGAATAATCTTTTTTCTCAAAGCAATGATAAACCTGTGAGTTGGATGTAGAAAAAGTCAGAATAAATATAGATGTTTTTAAAGTAAATTCAGATTGAACATAGTAAAAAAATGTAAATGATAGTGTCCGTGCAAAAAATAAACCATTACTTATTGTGAAAACCACTCTTGAATGATGGGATAGTAAAACTATAATCCAAACTATAACATATAATAAGTACCCTGTATCAAGATTGATGCAACACAAGTATTTCCAAGGCACACCTTTATACAGTATGTTCATTATAGTTATACAAAATAAGAGAATAAGAGAATAACAGGTATGAAATCATTCCAACTCATACTACAGTTTAAAAAGGGAGTGATTTGTAAAATATGCATAAAGAAAAAGTAAATCTGTTCAGTTCTGTTTCACATGGGTGTTGATGAGATGTATCCATAGATTTAGTCCCTAATGTTGCTCTCAAAGTGCACCAGATTGATGCTTTTAACTTCAACATTTAAAAAAATATCTTCCCGGGGGAGCCCCCGGACCCCCCTAGAGGAGGTTAGGTCCCCCGCCCGCCTACACCACCCGTCAAATTGTCCCACCCACATTGAGGATGCTTCCTACACCCATGCCTGAGACACAGTTTCGTGACTATTGTTGTGTTTTGCCCCCATGGGCAGGGGCATGGGGTTTAACAGGTTTTAAAGTATCCAATGTGTTCGTGATTTTTTATGTATTTTCCTTTAGAATGGCAGGAAATTAGTATTCCAATTTTTATTGAATTTTTGGTCCCCCCCAATGTTGACTCCATGAATACGGCCCTGCAATAGAGACACAGGCCACCTGTTGTGTGCTGTGTAAATCTCTCTCTGTTTACCGTGTCTCTCTCTCTCTCTGTCCCTCTCTCTCTCTCTCTCTCTCTCTCTCTCTCTCGCTCCCCCTCTCCCCCTCTACGTGTCAATTCTACATGCCAACTTTTCTTGTTTCTGCCGTTGCGTAGCATGTTGTAACAACGTGGAATTAGCAGAATAGGCTATTGTATTGTTTAACTCACACCTGTTGCTCTCGATGTAATTTAGCTGATAAAAGGAGACTAATAAAAGCTAATTAAATCCTCACGCGTGGCGTTTCACTGTCAAGGGGTAGGGGTGCGATATAGCGTGTATGTAATTACATTACAAATACTGACTTGATCCCCACCACTGGATGGGTTAGCCGTACCATAGATTACCCAACAAAAAATACTCTGGCGCCGCCACTGAATATAATAGTCTGGAAATGATTTAGACTGTCATGAGATTTGTTGTTCCCCTCTAAAAACAATCAATAAAATCAATAGATCAGCAACCAATTGACAACCACCTTCTCTGATTAATCATTCGTAGTAAATAGTTTATTCCACAAAACCTCTTTAATGATTAATCAATTTAACAAGAAACACGTTACAAATAACTGGCCAATTCTTCATTCATGACTCATCTACCCTTTAAGCAATCCCATGATGTACCAATCTCACAATGAGAAAGAATAAACAAACAAACAAATGTTTTGGTGTGTAACATACTTTTTTAGGACTTTGGATTCTTTCACACTTAATCAAACCTGGGATCAAACTATGCACACAATTAGAATACATCGGATGTAACATTCTTCCCCCAAAAAGGACATACAACTTTGCATTAAACCTATAAATCTGTGCTCTATTTCCCACATTATATGGCTGTACATTAAAGTCAGTTTTCAATATGTATTCCTCTAAATGAATTATTGTTGTTGTTCACCCAGTCCTTTCCTTGTTTGCATACTATTGAGTTATTTTGCCTTCATGTGAAAGTTGATTTGTACATGTAAGTGCACACTCTCAAAACCTCACATAACTCTGGTTTCTCTCTTGGAAGATCTATGTACATGCACATGTGGTTCACAGTAAACAGACTCAACGCAGCTCAAATGTCAAGGATGCCATTTATCCTGAGAAATATCAGAAGAAATCAGCGTTTGTGATGGGTAAGGTCAAGTAAATCCTTTGAGTTTTGTATTACCAAAGAAGCAGGCTCATGTCTGGGTACTTTCCCCCTCATCAATGCAAATAACTTGCCCTAGATGCTAGCTTTAGCCCATAAAAGGAGGACAAGCTTTTATCGTCCTCCTTCAGCTTGTCACAATGGGGGCTAGAAGAGAGGCTGGGGAGGTCTATAATAAATACACATGCATGCATTCTTTACCCCCCACTCTCAAAGGCACGCATAAACACACTGAAGTGACCATATGTCTTGTTAGTTTCCAAAATAACACCTGCAGGGTAGGCAGGAAGTTTAGCTCTTAAAAGAAGTAATCAAAAACAGGCCGCTACAGATTACACAAACACATGCTGCAACAAGCACAAGCCTGCCTCCTGCATGCTGCTGCTACCCAGCAAATTAATATGCTGAACAGCACACCGGCACATGGTGGCTCGACACCCCCTCCTCCTTCCCGCATTCACACAAAAAATTCCAAACAAAGAAATATAAAAAAAGTGCAACAACAGTCGGTTGGACGTTGAGAAAGAGGCAAGATGTGAGAAAAGCCAGAGAAGAGAGAGATGCAGATGGGAGAGTGGAATGGGAGGCACTGAGGGGAGAAAAAGAGGGGGTGTTTAGGAGGAGGGGAGAGTCAACTTCAGACAGTGAGAGCAGAATACTAGTGAGCACACGGTTCGAGCAGACAAGGAACAAGAGAGGACCAACTCTTGGTATACCCACCAACATCAAGCAGGTACAGTAAACCCTTTTTAAAACACTTTTCTTTACTTTTCAGTCACTTTTAATCCTGGGCTGATGTGTGTGTCGACCACATGCAAAACACTGGAGTGATTTAATGTTTATTCTGAGAGTGTTAGTCATCAGTTGCACTAAATTGCATGAGAAAAGATATCCCAAAAGTACTGGAGTTTAAAGTGAAAACCCGTCTGTTCTTCAGTTCTGGGTTCCCACAGAACTCATCTGGCTTTCTGCCAGGAGACAATGGACGTGCTGATGGGGTCACGTCAATATCGTGTTTCTTTCTTCAGGCACTCGGTATTTATTTATGTAAAGCTGTTTACAGAATGGGAACTAGAACACCGCAAATGTTTGATTCAATACAGAGCAATTTCCGCGACATAAACTTTGGTAACATACTCTTCGTCAACAAGCCTAATAAATTAGCTTTTAGTGTCATCAGTTTATACAAATACAATTCTGACAAAAGAGGAAAAATGCAAAAACATCTCATATAGTACCTTATCTCTTATCCTTAGTACCACTGTGGATCTTTGTTGATTTGTTATTTTTGTCTGTTGTTGTAACCAAATGTTGTATTTTGGCTCCTACTAAAAATCTAAATATGCCTTTTTTCTCAGAATTTGACTCTTTTTTTAAATGTTACTTATTTTTTTTGATTTTGACTTTTTTTCCAGAATTTGGCTTTTCTTTTTAAATCATTTTGTGACATTCGCGAGACTTGCAATTATTTGGCCCAGACTTCTGCTTTCAGACGTAGTTAATTATGAAGTTATTACCCTATCTGATAATAATCCAATGCAGAGGCAATAATGTAATATAATACATTATTTTAAATTTATATATGTATTTTTATATAGTCTTAAAGTTACAACCGGCCCTTTGAGGGCAGCCATAATGCTGATGTGGCCCGCGATTACATTTAGTTTGACACCGCTGCTTTAATTCCTTCTCATTACTTGCCTCCACGTATCTTCCTTAATATACAAGGTCAATAGATAAGAATATGTATTTCTTCTGCATGGATAAACATACTGTTAACAGTGATGGTGATGTATTTAGATGTATTTTCTCATATATTTTTGCAATGACTAATATTTTATATTTTATCTTTTGTCACTTCTTTCCACAGAGATGATGTCACTGTGCAGAAACCTGGCCGTGCTTCTCCTTTTTCTGATTGCCTCGCCTCTCCCTCACTCCCACCTCTTCACTCATGCTACCTCTACTACCGCTCCCGCCACTCGACCTCGGATAATATTCCTGACTGGAATCGGCTCAGAAGGTGACGATGGCGATGACGATGGCGATGGCGATTACGATTATGGAAAACCCACAGTCCCTACTCAAGTGGTGAAATCTGCGCAAAACCCCCTGGTCCATCAGGCACCGAAGCTCTGCCATTACGACTTCTGCTTGGAGAATCAAGAGCCCTGTGACCAGATTTCAGCAAAGACTGGGTGCCTCTGTCCAGGGGTCAGTGGGGGGGATCAGCCTCCTCATTCGCCACGCATCCAAGAGCTGGTGCCAATCACTCGAGGGGGGGACAGAGGGAAAATAGAGATCAGGTGGTGTGCTCCGTCTTCTGTGGTGACTAGGTACAAAGTGATGATAGAGGGAGGTGAAGTCGTTGAGTTTGAGGATGTTTCCAGACGAGGTTTGGTCAGATCTATGGAAGTCGGGACCAATGTGTGTGTAGAGGCGGTGAACAGTGCAGGACATAGCATCCCCTCAGACTTCTCCTGTATGCGGTATGAGCACCGTGAATCTTCTGACCATAATCTGTTAGCTGGGATTATTGGAGGGGGGGTCACCCTCCTACTTGTTCTCATCATAGCAGCTGTGATCCTCTGGAAGCATCAAATGCGTCAAAAGGCAAAGAGAGACTCTGCTAATGGACTGGGAAATCCTTCTTACAGCACAGAGGGGACTCTGTGATCCACAGACAATTCACCCCCCGCCCACTGAACAGTCCCCTTGAGACAGGGAAAAATACAACAACAATGTAATCATGAACAACACACAAACAGTTCTAGGGTGGTAATATGATTGATTGTAGAATTAAGAAATTGTTTAACATATCTTAACATATGTGGGGAAAGAGTAGTGGTGTTCATGGAATAACATTATCAAATGGGCCATTTTGTTATTTTGTGGCTTGAACTACAGGTTTATTTGCTGGCGAATAAGCCTTTGTGGTTTATTGTAGAGTTGTCTCCTCTTATCATGGCTTAAATGTGTTGTAAATATATTTTGTGTAGAATATAGATTCTGACTCTTGTAATTAACTAAAACTTATTTTAATAAAAACTTCGTAAAAGCTCTTTGCTGATTATTATTTTTTCCTCTGAGCGTTTTTTGAATAGGCCTACAAGTTGAAGTGTGACATTTTTTATGAAGAAGAACATTCATCTTAATCTTAAATATACATTGGCACCAGTTTTATGAAACTTTACCTTGGAGTCTGATCAAAAGTTATCCAAAATGTTAACTGTAGGCAATATAACATGCTTTTCATCATTCATTGAACCCTTGTATAATGTATGAAACCATATATTGTCATTGTTCTCCTCTCATTTATTAATTGTGTAACACTGTCATCCATTTGTGTGCAGAGGTGAAATAGTTTAAGCACAGTGGCTTTGCTTTGATTGAGTAATTTCCTTTTATGTCACAGTATAATTCTCCACTACATTTCAGATGGAATCTACATCATTTTCACTCCCCTACATGTAATGAGTGCTTTAGTTTATTTTCCCTTTGCAGATTTAAAATGTAAATTGGTAAAACTATTTATAGAATATGGTGCTTTTTTATAGAATAAACTATTCAACAGGAGAAAACCTCTACGTTGACCAGCAACATACAAGTTAATGCATTAATAATATGTTAATAATATGATACATATAGAATAAGACTCTGAAAAGGGCAATAACATTGATATGGATATTGTAATACATTTTGACGATATTTAACTTAGTTATATTTTGAAAACAGGATTGTTTACTGTAATAGATTATGATCAACATTGTGCTATCTGTTCCTTCTTTCAACTGAATTCTCCTGTCTGTTTTCTTTTGTTTGTTAGCCAACTTCAACTTTTACTTTGAAAGTCCTGTAAAATCCCCTCAAGTGGGAAGAAGATATAATTGGTCAACGGCTGCAGATTTTCAAGCTAAGTCCGGCCTTCTTTAGGTGTCTAAGCCAATGAAATGTCAGTGAACACATAACAAGGAAGAACTATGGTATAGTTATTTTTAACATATTGAAATTGCTTTCACAATTCAGTAACATTGACAAGACATTCATAAAAGCAGGATGGCGACGAGCTCAGGTGAGTAAATTTTGACTTCTCTTACGGATGCAGTTATAAAGCAGTTATATACATTTAACTAACAGCAGTGTGTTTGAACTTTATGGACGTCTTTAAACATCCCAAATGTTGGCTGAGAACCTTTAGTTTAAATAGTAGCTTATTTAAATGTCGTATTAGGATTTCCCGTAGTTGTAAAATGCACCTAAAAATAAACCAATAACATTACATTAAAGTGAAAAATAAATAAATATTAACCGAAACGGTCTTAGCCGAAGCTTAAACGCGTTATACCAAACGCTGCCCTTTTTACATATAATTATCTGATAGGCAACCCTTTCACTTCCAGGTAAGGAAGTACAAAAACAAAGCTTGATAAACAATTAACATCATACCTCAGTCTTATGTTTTTACCATCAATTATTTTTTCATTTCACACCTACACATAATATATTACTTGTTTCAACCAAATGCATTCCTAACTATTTGTTTCTTTCTTTTATTAAACAAACCCAAAATGATATTCGGGCACTTTTTTTATTTCAAACAACCTCTGAATAAAGTTAAGAAGCAACAATAATGTTGTGCTTTGTATTATCATCTGTGTAGTTTTAAGATTGTTTAGATCACAATATTAATCAGTATTAATGCAAGTAAAATTGTCTCGTGGACAGACTTGTCTAACTAATAAATATTAAATGAAGACAAATCTCCTGTATAGTAGTTATAAGACTCAATGATTCAGAATGACTCAGCAGAAATGAAACGATTATCATGATGAGGTGTAACCTACCTGTACCCTCTGGGAATGCCAGAGCTGTTACTCAGGCAACAGCCAACAAACCAGTTTCATAATTTCCCTCTCCAATGAAGTAAAACATGCTTGCCTGCCTCCCTGCCGCATCAAAGGCATTGTGCCTGTACTTCTATTACAAGCACTCACCACTACCACACTAAACACTAAGAAAAAGTGCAAGCATGAGGGAGCAATCATCTGGAGAGGAATGTCCCCTTAATATTCAAAACAGACATCTAAATCATCACTGAGTCTTTTTTCCCCCAAGCAATTTAAAACCAAATGTAAATGTAACCTGATTTCCTCCACTTATGCTTATATTTATACTCAACTCAGGATTTCTTCCACTGATACCAGTGCTTTCTTTCTCCACACATTTTAAATCAGCAGAATACTTTATTTATCTTAGGGTACCATTAGGTGGTTAAATATGTACACCTCCCTGTTTGCTGTGGCATAATCTACTGTATTTTGTGACCGTTTGTGAATATAATGATAATCAGGTTGTTTGTAGAGTAGCGAATAATAGGGCCTGATAAATCAAAAAGAAAAGACAATGTTGTTTTTATATTCATTTATGTCCTGTGATGGACATGATGATCTATGATGCAATACAAATATATGTTTCTCAACTAAGGTGAAGGGATTCCAGCATGTTTTAGCAGCCTCTTTTACGAGTCAAAGGTGCAGTTTTATGGGAGTATTTAATAAAATCCTTATCAGACGATAACGTTTTTGATGTGTTTCCTGTTGCATTGCCAGTAACTAAGGATATTTCCTATGAGGATCTGAAAGCCCTTCTGGGAAAGAGTCAGAATCTGCTTGTGGTGGATGTTCGCACTAAAGAGGAAGTGGATAAAGGACAAATTAAAGGATCTGTTCACATTCCAGGTAAGTTTCCTTTGTACTTATTTATATGCAGGGGTTCAAATAAAATCAAGGTAAAATATATAGTATGTTTGCCTAATACTGAACACTGAACTCTTATTGTGCATACTGAATACCCAAGTTTGTTATCCATTTAATCCTAAAACATTTTCTGCCTCTCTCTCCTCCTCCCTTTCTTCTTTCAGTTGATACAGTAGAGGCTGCTTTTGCGATGGCGCCAGAGGAATTCAAGGCCAAGTTCGGAGTAACAAAGCCACCGCAAGATGCGCCAGAGCTGGTGTTTCACTGCCAGTTGGGCATGCGAGGGTTAAATGCCACAAACAAGGCCCACCAACTGGGATACGTGAAGTAAATAAATTATTGGTTGCTAAACATTTTAAGTAGAAACACAAACTCACACACACACGCACACGCACACGCACACACACACACACACACACACACACACCGACCATCTTGCTTCTAAGACTCCAATACACTCTTGAACAATTGTCTTTCCTCACAGTAACATCGCCTGACTTTGCTGGCCGTGTTTTATGTCATTATATGTGCTTACTGGTCTAAAAGTGTGCCCCTGTCTTCTGTTTCAGTGCACGTAATTATGCCGGAGGATACAAGGAGTGGTCTGAGAAAGAGGGGAAATGATTTATGTTGAAGGAACTCTTCATATATATGTATACAAATAGCAATTGTGAAATCAAACTAAATGTTTGTTGTACTGTTTTGTTTTCATAGTCTGCATCATTGTATTAAACATGTATGAATATATATATATATATATATACAAATAAAATAATGTATGTTATCTACTGTTCAGATTTCCATTTTTTTGTTGGGATCATTTCAAGGTGCCAAACATCCAGAAATGCAAAAACGGAAATAGCACTTTCGGAATCTTTTAAAGATGTGCACATTTGGTGGGATCTAATGTAGGTCGAAACAGATTGTAAAAGGTAAGAACAGTCAGCTGAGGAATACTGTGAGATGTGGTTAAAAGCCGAAGAAAAAGCAAGAAAGTGGACTTGAAGTTAAGATCATGTTGAAGCTTTGGGTGGCTTAAAAACATGATTAGGAGCTTGTTACTACGATCACACACATACAGTTTAGTAAAAATGTTTATAACTTTGTACTTTTTATTACCAAAACTAAAAATATATTATGCAGCTGTGGATAGTTTATAGATGCAGTTGTGGAAGAAGAAATCAGATTTGTTACTCAACTAAAAGTAGAAATACTTAATTTACTTTGTTACAACTAACTAAGGGTCCTGCATTCAACAACAAAAAGTATCAACATCAAAATATACTTTAAGTACCAAAAGTAAAAGTAGCCTACCCCTTATGCGTAATGGCCATTGTTGAGTTAATGGTTACTATTATGATGAAGGGTAAATGTAGAACTAATTTGAATAACTGTATTGATGCTGGATATCTATATAACTCATCTAGGTTTTCTTTGAGCTAATAAGCTAAATATAAAAGTAACTAACAATAGCTGTCAAATAAATGTGCTGGAGTAAAAAGTACAATATTTGCTTTTAATTGTAGTAGAAGTATAGCATAAACTGAGAATACTCAGGTAAAATACAAGTGCTGCAAATGTGAGTAAGTACATTTACTTAAGTACAGTTCCTACTTAAGTAAATGTACTTTGTCACTATCCATAACATAGGTGGTACATTATTTAACAGAGAAACATTATGCAGAATGCTCGTTCAGCGCGCGCCTTGCATTGCACTGTACATGAAGGATGCTCAGAGAGATACAGCAGGTAATATTTTAAATAATAAATATTATCGTTAGAAAACAAAACGTTTTGTACGTGTAACTATGCTGATTAAATTACAGATAACCTCAGCTTGCAGTTATTTGTAAAATAGAGCTAGCAAATGTTGGAAGCTAGCGTAGCATATTTAGCTAAAGTTAGCTAAGCTATATTTCTTCTACAACTTCAGGTGCTGCGGTTTTTAACGCTTTTTGGAAATAAACGGCATCAAGATGGTTTGGAAGCGAAAGGAGGGCTTTTAGTACTTCTATGGACGGACACAGGAGATTCATTTCAAAGTCTAAACTGTACTGGTGAGTTAAAAAGCACCCAAAGTTTGTTTATAGTTTTGCTGCTTCATCAGGATGAGCCACCACCAGTGGAGTTACATTGTCTTAAATTTGTTTTGTTTTTCAGATAGATGTTTATAAAAGTTGAAACATAAAGGGCATACATAATTAAATAGTATTCTGATAGATAGAGATAGGCTTGAATACCACTATGTACATATAGCACGTGTGAAATATAGGTTAATTACTGTTGAAAAAATCCATCAAAACACATTATAATAAGCTGTCGTATCTACAAGCACATTCATACTACTAAAAACAATATAGAGACATTTATTTTCTTTCCTATAATCAAACACATTATTATTTATTGGAGGTTTATAATTCACTTGCATTTTTCTTTCACTCAAGACTAGTCATTTTCATACTTCCTTACAGCTGTGCATTCGGAAATAATTTAAAGTAATACAAAAAAAATGGGCATTTTAAATGTAACATCTGAAATTACTGATGTGTTAGTCACTGAATTCCAGAAAAATCTTGCATTTCATTTCAAAAGGGGATACAGATCTTCTTTTTAATAAAGACATGATAAATTGGAAAAATAAACTGAAAGATTAGAAAAAGACTTGCTCGATATCAAAAAGTAAACTCAAAGATTAGAAAAAGACTTGCTCGATATCAAAAAGTAAACTCAAAGATTAGAAAAAGACTTGCTCAATATCAAAAAGTGACCAGCTACCGTTATCTGACATATGATTAAGTGTTGTAACAGTGTTCACATTGTGGTGCAGTTGCAGCGGCTGGTTGCTGGTGCAAAAAGATTAGCAAGGAACTCCAACCTGGTAAGTATACACAGATCTTACAACTTCCCACACGACTTCCGCTTCTGTGCACTCCATCACTTTGATTTACTGTGTTAACCCTCACAGCTTTGAAGGAGAGCATGTTTTCCCGTGCCTGTCCTCCACCTGACCCTGATGAGCTGTGTGCCTTCATTGAACTATACGGTCCAATCAGATTGCTTCTGTCTTTTCAGGTACAAAGAACTGTGATATTTTTCTATAATATCTGGTATTACTTAGTAACCTCTTTGTAGGAAGAATGTCCGAAGAAATGTGGGAGGGATCTGATTTTAGTAATTTGGCCAAACTTACTAATTTTTTCAATTATTAATGCTACATTTTTAATTTAATATACAATATCTGTCTATTGCTTGCACTATACAGATGAACGATGCAACACTTTTCCGTCCAGCGTTGTGTGCTCGTATAGAAGTGTTTCTACACAAATACAGTTTGGCTAACCTAAGGGTAAGATCTGTTTTTCTCTGACATGTATGATGATGTATGACATGTATGATTTTAAAATAGGTACCAAATATTTGATCAACCTTCTTTTTCGTAGATTAAAACCCACTTCAAGTTCAAATTCAGCCAGCAGACCTTCCAGCGAGACTTTAGCTACGACAACAGGTATAGTACTCTTACATCTGGCAAATTTCACACCTGTAAAATGACCGCATCGAATGTATTCAAAGTATATGTTTGACAAAGCATTCATGTTTTACAGAGTTACAACATAATCACAATCAAGGGCTAGTTACTCAAACCCCCTCTGCCATGTGTTTTTTTAAGTAACTCTATGTACATATTCTTGCAGAGCGAAAATCAAGAATACAGCAATTGGAAACCAATGGTCACTGTATCTGGATGTCACCTGTAAAACACAGTCAGTAATACTGTTTAATATGATTTAATTCATGTTTGTTTGTGTGGATCAATGTTAACAGAAAATAATCTAATAGGTTTGTAACTTCATCTATAAATGCAACACAAGCATTTTGATAATACAGACGCACTCAGGTATGCTTACTGTTATTTATATATCATATTTTTGTTGGTTTTAAGGCCTCCAGAGTGTGTGAAGAAAGGACGCTGGTGTCATGGAGGACACCCGCTCCTCGGACGCTGGTTGCCCCTCAGTGTCCCCCCTGAAACCATGGACCAGGGCCTGTTTGGGGAGCTCAGCATGCAACCCGTCACACTGCTGAGCCCCTGTGTACTGCAGTACCCTAATCTGGCAACACAACTCACACACATCCAAATATCCTTTGCTGTCTGTTTGTGATTTTTACAGCGTGTGTCTGTTGTGGTGGCTGCAGGACCGTGTTTCTTGAAGGCGGAGTGAAAAAACAGCTATTATAGAGAGGGATGAAAGGAAATATTGTCTATATTTAGGGGGATAACTGCATATCTTCCTTGGTTTTGATCCAAACGTATTCCCAGTTGAGCCTAATTTTCATTGGATGAAAACACAACTATTCTGTCCTGAGATTATTTTATAATGTTGCACCATGTTGTTCACATGGAAACTGCAGAAATAGTTATTTAAAAATGTTTACAAAGGAAGCACGAGTTCAAACGCAGCTTACCTCCGTTTTGGGAAGCTACAAATATTTTCAGACCCAGCCCCCTAACCCCCTGTGGAGTTGCGTTCCAACCCTCAACTAAGGTCAGTGGCTTTGGGTTATGACCAACGCATTGAAATCACACATGTGGCCGGAACTCTGCTCCTTCTTTGTGTCGACATGGTTGATCGGCTCTGTCATCTGATCTGGATTAGTGTTCCTTGACTGCACGGGTCCAGGTGTTGGTGTACGGCCCCAGTAATGTTCCTCTCACAGGGCCCTCCATCTTCTTCCAGAACCTCCCTGCTAATCTGGACTGTCAGGACCTGGGGCTGTGCGGCATTCACTGCTCCTCCGTTAAAGGTAAACAACAACCACTGATAGGAACAACGAGTACTGATGGTCAGGCTACATTTTGGTGATTCACTGAAGGAACTGTCAAGGTTTTTATTGAACAAGGTCATTCGAGTCCAGGACAGTTAATCCGGTCTTAAAAGGGACTTTCTGAAACAACGGATGAGGCGTGAGTATAAAACTAATTTAAACCAGATTTGTTAGAGAGTGAGCACAGCCGTAGCCTGAAGCCACCTATAAAATCTTTAATGGATCATAGAGGCTCATGATTTGAGTCCTATACATGAAACCAGAGAGAACAATGGAGAGAAAGAAAAAAACACATACAGAACACACTAACAACAAATAATAAGTGACAGCACTTAGAGAGACGAGGCTCCAACACTGCACATCTGGGCTTCAGTGGTTAAAAGGATTGTCACTGCATTTCATAAATCTCACCAATAAATCACTTCCACGTGTTTCCAATCCGAACTACCCATTCACGTTCATTGTAAACAGTTAATTGTGTTCCAAGAAGTAGTTGTTCCTTCACATATTATCACCATCCACAAAGATGTTTGGGTTCCAGAAAGGGTTGACAGGGTTTGTCCCTTCGCACTCAGATTTGTTTAGAAATCACTATTTAAAACTGCACTCAGTTAACATCATTGTTGCTTTTTCAATTTAGATGACTCAAGTAGAAGTAAAGGTACTAAAAAAGCAAACACTTGAGTACAAGTAAAGGAAAACGACTCAAGTAGTGAGAACCCAGATTACATCTATGCATTATGTTCAAACTGGTTCAAACATCAAAGCTGTTATTTTCGTTAAAGTCCCATAACCACAACCCAACAAATAACAAAACCCTAACACTGTTTAATTTCCTAAAACAAAAACCAAGGAAAACACTTTGTGTCACTTATTAAATTCTTAAAAGGAGATGCTTCCTGTATCGTGCTTGTTTATCGTATCTTTTGCTGTAAATCCGTCAGCTGATTTATAGGTACATTTATCAGTGGAAGTAGCAAGAACTGTGAAAACAGTATCAGAAGGAAAACATATGTTTGAATAAAATCAAAAGAGTTGTGCAAAAGCAATGACTCTTTAATCCAAGAAAAGACCCATAACGGAGTAAATTGATTGAGTTACCACAGGTATTCACATTGGCATATAACTTTGACCATGATGTTTTCCTCAGCTTATCTAATATCTAATCGTACATTGATCTTGCTTCAGTTTCTACGAGCTGATCTTTAAAGAATAAAACAGTTGAATATCTCCTAGGAGTGAACATTAATGTTGTCTAACATGTCAAAAAAATATATGGTTGACGTTATATTTTTCAACTGCAAAATACTGGCACATTAAAAAAGTATATATTATATTGTTATTATTAATAATATGTATTGTGTCTCAGTGAAATAGTCAAATGATTCCTTGTGTGTCGGGACACCAGTCAGCCTTCATGAATGTTTAATTTGAGCATCAATTTAGTCTGTTTCTCTTTCTTGCCATCAGTTAACGAAAGAGTTAACTTGAATCTGTGATTAATCTAAACAACGTGTAAGCGAGCTGAATTCAGTAAATCTTGATTACAGTTAAGAGGCACTTGTGTTGAACTAAGCTTAATCATCACTAAAGAATCTCTACCACTCAATAATTGGCTGATTTCTCAGAAAAAAGTTTCTTGCAAAATTACTGTTTCTTGTCCTTGTCGCTAACACAATGAATCACATCCACAAGTTCAACCACAGGACTGTGAACATTACAAGAATCATCATTCTTAATACCGAAAGTAAACTAATACAGACTCATAAACCATTCTGCTCTGTCGTAAGGCGGCTAGACAAAAGATACTGTTGCAAACAATAGATTTTGGTTTATTTTAGCCCGGAAATCGACAGGTATTCAGGTTTGAACAATGAACATCTAAAAGAAAACTCTGAATTGTTGCTACTTTACACCAAGGCAAGATTGAGAAAAAGTCTGTTAGCTAAGTGAACTCAAGTTTTTAAACTAGATCTGTAAAGCCAAGTGTTGAAACAATTACTTGCCCATCCCTAGGGTGCGTCTGCCATTACCACAACGTTACGTACATGCCGTATTGTTACAGCCCATCGCTGCACCAGTGTGGACTCGCAGTGCTTACTTTTTAAAGTGAATATCTCACTAACAATTATGTTTTCATACCATTCCCTTCTCATTTATACTTTCAAAACATATGTTTTACATATTTTGCAGACGGCGATGGCACCGTGTACACAGTAGAGCAGGAGCAGGAGGATCTGGAGCAGGAAAGTGTCTACTCGATACAGCAGAGTCTCCTGCTCTATGTCTTCCTGCAGCACGGGGACCCCTTCGCCTCCGAGCTCTCTGATATGCTGGGTGAGAGACCGCTAACTGTACAGTCACAAATCATCATGTTGAAGTCGGTCTTTGTTTCATCTCCTTTGCTGTGTCTGCCATCCTCCCACAGCCACAGAGGTGCTGATACAGCGCCACCTGGAGGATATTCTGAACAACAACAGGCAGGCCGTCACAAGAGCCCTGCAGACCGAGCTGAAGGACGCTCTGAAAGCCCAAAATCTAAGAAAACAGGCAGGTCCACCTACACAATAACTGCTAGAGAGGAAATACATTCAATCATGTATTGTAGTGTTTTTCCCATGATATTAATAATTTTACATAAAAGTGTTTTTGCCTCAGCAATTATTTGACTCATTGAAACATAGAATAGTAGATTTTTCATTTTGTAATTATTAAGCAAGAACAGATGTCAAACTTTTGCAGGTTGCAGCCTCTCAAACATGAGAATTTGCAGCTTTTATCTGCTTTTAATCATTGAAAATGTAATATATTTGGGATTTTAGGCTGTTTGTTGGGCAAAACCTTTACATTTGAAGACAAAACATTTGGGCTCTTGGGGATTTTAATGTTCATTTCATTATTGTATGACATTGTATAGATTAATCCAATCAATCAATGCAAATAAATGATAAATACGCTTTAATAAAATGTTGATGTGGGTCCTGATGGTCTATGTTTGGATGTTCAGAGCCAACAGAGGATGCGTTCAGCAGCGAAGGTGATTCTCAGTTCCTCCATCAGTATCGTGAGCTCCAGCTCTAACATGGACTTCAGAAACGCCTGTCTCAACAGCATGAAGGTAGGAAACAAATAATCCAAAAATATATATCTACAATATATTTATAGTTATTCCTAATATAAAATAACTCCCTTTCACAACTCAAAAGGCCATTGGCTTAACCTGTTACCAGGTAATTTGCTACACTGTGAAAACACGTGTTACATACAGGAATATAAATCAACATGTGTATATCATGTGACAGAGGTCGTGTGTGTTTGTCAGGTGAGGGACACTCACGACCTGAGCGCCTCCCTCCATGAATCCCTGAGGAGGGTGACATCGTGGAAATTCGCTCCAAAGTGCAGGTGCCCCTCAGCTCAGGTGAGTGGGACGTCTGTCACCATAGCAACAGTTCAGCAGTTCTAGACATATGATTATTATCCACAGTCTGACACCACGTTGTTACTTTTACAGGTAGAAGAAGAACCTGAGTGGGAGGATCCCACCGGAAGAGAAATCTGAGTTGAAGGGTTTGAAAGGAGTTCACAAGGAAATTATTATTTCTGCAGTTCAATGTGTGCCAGTAGGGCTTGTGTTAATGTAGTGGTGATAGAAATAGAAATTCACTTTTTACTAAAAAAACAAAATGTATCCTTTCTTATCATAGTTTGTGTTTCACATCAGATCTTTTTTTATAAACACACATTTCAAGCTGAGATTTACACTGAACTGAAATTGTGATCTGAGGTGATGTTTTTACATTTTTTATATGTACCCCTCAACAAACAATGTAATGTTACTTCTACTCAACTTTATATCAAAGGGAAATATTTAACATTTTAAAAATGTAAAGATAACTTTAGTAACTTTACAAATGCAGTTGTACTTCAATGTGTACATTTGTATTGAGACTGTAAGGTTGCTTAATATAGTACTGTACTTCACGCTATTGTTTATGAGTTTAAAACAAGTTAAGCTAGGCAAACAACACTGGTTACTCATTGAAGTATTTCGAAAATTAAAATACTCGTGTTCACCGCTAGATGCAGTCGAAATCTTTTATTTCTTGGGGCTGCTTACTTCCGCTTATTATTGTTATGGGATTTGACGTCAGTTCCGGCCGCCAACACCAGCAGCACTTTTTCGCGGTAAAATGAAATGAGCGCCTGGTGTTTTATTCTGCCATCTAACACAAGGATAGCTGCAGTAACTTATATTTAAAAATCGCATACTAAAGCCAAGTTGATATTTATCGTTGCTATGAAAAGAGAGCAAAGCTAACGAAAGCTACCAAGGTATCTGTCCCCTCCATTACTACACAATCTAGTAAATATTCAGCACAAAACCATGGCTGTGGTGACCGGAGAAAGCCTCAAATCAGAGCTGGAAATGTTCGACATATCCTGCCAAGATGACACAATCCTCGACAAGAGTAAGTTGCTAATGCATGCTTATTGTTGTCCTTTTCTAATAAATAGCGTCGCCTATAGCTAAGAATAACAACAACCAGCCAAATATTCAACATTGTATAACGTTACACACTGTTAACGTTATATGTAACATGTCTGTTTGCTGTGCTGTAATGGAAAATAAGAACATTAACTCTGCTGATCTTTACTTATGTACTTATTTTGCTACTTTATACCACACTACATTTTGAAAACAGATATGACGCTTTTTTAACTTCATTTCATTTATTTGACAGCTTTAGTTATTTGTTAGTTTGCAGTCAGATTATTAATACAGACTATAAAGCAACTGATAAATATTGATAGACATCAGCTCCATCTTTACCACCTGCAGTAATCAATTAGAATCCGGTAATATAATGTAAATGTTTATGTAGTAAGTCATTTTGCATAATGGCTCATTTTCTTTTGGTACTTAAAGCATATTTTAATGCTAATACTCTTTTACTTTTACAGTAAGATTTTGATTGATCGACTTTTATTTGTACTTGCAGTATTTCCGCATTTCCATGTATGATTTAAATGTGCTTTATTCAAAGTGATTGTGGACTGTATTTGATGTCATCTTAATTGCTACATCGTTTTTGACCTGCCCTCCTTCCTATCCCTCCTCTCTCCTCAGTGGTGGAGCAGTGCATTTGCAACAGGATACAGGCAGATGAGATGGTGCTGGAGTGGGTGGCCTACAGCACAACCAAAAATGGACTAAAACTCACCACCGACACCCTGGAGTATTTTGAACATGAGGTAAGGATGACATAAATTAATTTGTCTTTTTGTCAGGGATGTTGTGACTCTGGTTGTTGTTTACTTAAACATGGCCCTTTCTCGGTCAAAACACTGTCCCCACTCTCAGACAGGGCACCGAATGTTGTTTTCATACCCAGATCATTTTCTTGGCAGGTGTTGAACAAGAAGAATAAATCCAAACAAAGCTTCAAAAAAGAAGAAACTCACAACAGAACCAGAGACATCCACTCGCTGCAGGACTTGTATCCTTCACAGTGAACTCGAGAAAAAGAGCCTTGAATAAAACGTATCTGTTGTCTGTCATGAGTGTATGGAATGTCATTATAAGTCAAGCTTTATTAATATCGTACTTTTTACAACACAGTAACTAAGAGCTTATGACCTTAAAAACATATTAGTTTATTAAGGCTTGCCAATAAAGAATTTCACAGTCCTTAACATTATTTGTTCAGAATCAAAGCTGAGGAAGAGGAGGAGAACCTACTGGACGCTTACTCTACCCCTGCTAAGGTAAGCTGTAGCTTCTGATTACAGACTATTTTTCTTTTGAGGGATTTACATGTTCAGAACAAAATTATGATGTTGCAGGACCCTGCATTTAATATTTAAAAATGTATAGTACTGTTTCTTTTTCATTGATTTTAATGAACATTTAGAAATACAATTATTGAGGAAAAACTCAAATATTTCCAGCTCTACACTGAAGGTTTTCTGTGTCCCAGTGCCCGGTTTCTTCAAACTTTTCTAAGATATGAATTCAAAGTTCAAGAAAACCAAACGGAAATATAAAACCATTGAATGTGCGCGTGTGTGTATATAGGGCTCTCAGAAGCGAGCGCTGACCACTCCTGAGCACCCTCACTCTAAAAGAAGTGCAGCTCTGCTGACCAGCCCCGGCCTGCTGCTGTCTCCGGCCAGCTTTTCTCCCAGGTACCCAGCAACACACCTCCAATTTGTCCCCATAAGGGAAGCGAGTCCCCACACGTGACTGTGTAAACAGATTTAGGTCCCCACAAGTATAGTAATGCTAGGCCACACACACACACACACACACACACACTGAATAACATTTGACTGGTATCAAAATCGTTTTTATTTCAGATGAACCAAGGGGACAACCTCTCATTGTGCAGTGACATGATGATGTGTCAAAGTGGTGTCTACTATTACTTTGTTCATTGTATAAAAGTAATAATAAACGTATATGTCACTTTTCACACAAAACACAAACAGTAGTAAGTAGACCAAACATGCAGGATAAAGCATTTTATTCCAACTGACCTTTTTGTTTAATTTACAATTCATTGGCTTCTTTAACAATGCTTTAATGTGAATGCATTGCGTAATGTTGTGGCCATGAAACAGAAAGCAAAAAGGTGTTTGAACTTTTCCCTGAACCACTGGTTAGTTAGTGTAGCATGTAATGAACAACTTGTCAAGATAGACAATTTGTAACTGTGACTCTTACTTTCTTTCTTTGGAAGTTCAACACCGTCACAGAAGTACAGCCAGCGAGGAGCGAAAGGGGAGGTTGTGGTTTCTTTCGGGGCCGTGCAGGGGACCCGCTGGGCCGGCAGGAAGGAGTCAGGCGCCGGCGTCCAGCTGGAGCTCCTGGAGGGGCCCGAGGACTCGCTCCGCTGCAGCTACAAGTACATGTTCCAGAGGCTGCGAGACGTTCGAAACGGTGAGAGACACACTTCAGAAGCATGAAAATCATAAAAAATCATTTGGAGGAGAGAGTCCTATTATTTAAAATCCTCACAACACTGGTTTTCATACATTTCTATTTTTAAAGAATTAAACAGTATACAGCCTGCTTTTGATTATTATAAAAAATGTTCATGATTGTTTGAAGATCTTTGTTTCTATTTCCCCCAGTGTTGACGGAGAAGATAGAGGAGCTGGGCGAGGGACTCAAGGCTCACTTCAACATCGAAGAGTTCTCCCCGGTCTCTCTGCCCGCTCAGGTACCGACGTGATACTGCTGTGAAAATTCTCTAAAACCATAGAAGCCTCAAACCCATGATTTCCATAAGTTTTGAAAACATCATGGATATCTTCAAGTTGTAGTTTGATATTTTACTCAAGCAAAGTTGTATTCTTAACTAGGAAACTTTTTTGAAACAATAAACAAATCAGCATCCAAGTTGACTTAAAAGTATTGATGCTTAAACTTTGTACATTTAAATATGCTGTTGAATATTTCTGAACATCAAGACAAATGTAAGTCATGGTTTGTGTCCCTGTAGGTAAACATGCTTATCTTGACTTCATATAACATATATCGTCATGTGCACCACAATTGCTATTTTGCGCTGCCTTAAACTAAATACATTTAGTTTATTTGTATGATTGAAGTATTGCCTTTCAACTCAGTTTGGTGTGTTTTCTACCCCCCCTCCTGCAGGACAGTATCACAGTGCTGGGTCAGGTCTGCTGTGACAGTAACGGCAAACTGAACGCTCACTCGGTTCTCCTGGAGGCGGGTCCGGAGCAAGGCGGGCAGCAAATACCTGTGGACCTATCAGAGCTCAAAGACTACTCCCTGTTTCCTGGTCAGGTGAGCAGACGGGAAACCATCAAGCTACAGAAATATTTCTGGCAGGATTCAATGTGTCCGTTTTTATTCATATGTATTTGTAGGGCTGTACTGAATAGTTCGATGCTTCATTCGTAGCATTTGCATTTCAATTCTAAATACAAATGTCAATGCTGCACAGCTTCTTTTTCTGCATGTCTATTCATTGTTCTTAAACCTGGTACTTCAGCACAGTGGCACATTAGGTTTGTCATTGTAATTACTTCAAGTCAAATTGTTATGAAGAAGGATTGATTTAAAAAAAAAAAATTCGCAACATGTTTTTGTCGAATGGAATTAGATGATGGCATTTCATCTTTCAAAAACAACATTTTCATTGTGGTCACTGCTCTTCCAGACACACCTAACACGGTGGCCATCTAACGGCACCATACATTACATAAATGTTTCTGCAATAACAAAACTATACTTTTGAATAGAAGCTTTGAATGTAAAGAAATGACATTTGTTACAACCCTAATATTCTGACATTGTAAGTCTATAGAGTGCATTGTGTTGTGAGTGTGTATGATGGTGGTCTCCCCTTTTCCTCTGCACTGAAGTGTGTGTGCAGCAGGTTACACGGTCACCAAGAGCAACAGAGCATGCCAGGGACCTGGGCAGGAGACGACCCCAGCGTCCGACCGAGAACTCTGACAAAATGTATCAACAAATCCCACAGAAGAATAAATAGCCTCCATGCGCTGTGAATGAAACTCTGCTCTCTTTCCTCAGGTGGTAGTGATGGAGGGGATGAACACAACGGGAAGGAAACTGATGGTTTCCAAACTCTACGAGGTCAGCTACGAGTTATAAAAGTGTTTTTCTTAGTTCTGAAAGATAATGCCTTCGGAAAGCAACATTCAGTTGAAATAGAAATCCCAATATGAGTTTCTCAACGTTTAGAACTGTAAATCGTCTTGTCTTTTTCAGGGAGTCCCTCTTCCTTTCTTCACTTCTGAGGGGAAAATGGAGATGAGTGAAGGTAAGTGATGTTGGTTGTTAACATTTGTAACACTTTCTGTAATATCTGAAATATATAGGAGGGACCGTGCATTCTGTTTGTGTCAAAGTTAGTTTTAGTTCTTTGTTTCTTTAATGTCAATTATTTCATACACACTCTTCCCCATGCGATTACAGAGCCCTTGAATGTGCTGGTGGCATGCGGACCGTACACTCCCTCTGACAGCCTGACCTTTGACCCCCTGCTGGACCTCATCAACGTCATTGTCAGGGACCGTCCTGATGTCTGCCTGCTGGTATAATCCCTTTCTTTATTTTATTTTGACTGCATCACAAGCAGCTGTTCTTACACATGGAAAAACGAATGAATCAAGTCCTGATTATCCTTTCCTCTGTCACGGTTAAGTTTAACATGCAACATTTCTATATTCTTCCTTTTTCTTCTCCAGCTGGGCCCTTTTGTGGATTCCAAACATGAACAAATTGAGGTGCGTTCTAAAGTGGACATTTTGTGTCTTTATCCCTGAATCCCTCTGTATTTCGAAAATCCAAAATCAATTCAGGTTGATGTGATTCCTCCAACATATTAGTTGATTGTGTCCAGGGGCCTCATTTATAAAAAGGGATATACGCTCAAAAAATGGCGTACGGCAGTTTCTACGCAATGTTTGCGATTTATAAAATTCTAACTTGACGGGAAAACGTGCGGTCCTCCACGCAAACTCTAACCCATGCGTACGCACTAAGCACAAAAACGGGAGAGACGAGAAACTGCGACACCGTTGGCAGAAGGAAGAATGGAGAGAAATATGTGGAAATAATACCATAAATAAAATGTTACCTCTCATTTATCATATATGAAGAATTCATTTTCAAACATTGATCAAAGCCAATCTTAAAATGATTAAACAAACGCCTGTTTGAGACTCCTCAGTGCACACAAAAACATAACTTGGAGAAATAAATAAATACGGATATGTTATTTAAAACCACCTCGAATATGTTGTGTTAATGTTATGAAATGTTTTCTCATAAATGATGCGGTAAGCAGGAGGACAGAATTACGTCTAAACTGACGCCGTGTTGCATTTCTATAGGTTGTAGATACGAGCATGGTTTTATATACTATCATGTTTAATCGTGTTTTATGCCGTTTGCCAAGACTTGATAAGTCGCTCGTAAAACACAGGAGGTATGGAAACTAAGAGCACCATATGTGGTAAATGGTACAGCTAATATAACACAACACATTAGTTGTATTTCCTTTAACTGCTGGATTATGGATATATAGTTGCTGATCGACAGCTGGGACACAAACCACCAAATACAAAAACATAATTCAGATCCAGTCGTCATGACTCCACTCCGGAGGGATTCCCCCATCATTTCTTACAGTTTCTCATCAAGGGGGGGGGTCTCTGTCCCCGGTACAAACACACTGCCTGAGGAAGGCTATGTGTATTTTGTCATGAACCTTTTTCGGACCACTTATTTATTTATGTTGGTGACGATCCGACCTCCATGCTGCTACTCTGGTTCAAACTGCATCCACCAAACAATATGATTTATCTCACCTCCCCAAAATAACCAGAATCTGACACGGTGTGAGATGTCTGTTTTAGCTGTTCTGTCCTCATTTCCTGCGATCTTCTCCATGCAGTCAGTCAAAATGAATGAATGGGCATTTCTTTGACTATTTATAGGCAAATATGGGCGTTACGTGAAGCCCGCAAAAGCTGCACCGCATTTCGAGTCGATTGTGATTTATAAAGGGAAACCGGCGTAGGAAGTCTCATACGCACTTTCCTCGCCGGTACGCAATGTTTTGTGAATCGGAACATTTCAGAACATTTCTGTACCTATTTTTTGGATTTCTACTACGTAAGCAACCTTCCCACGTGAATCCTACGCACAGCGTTATACATGAGGCCCCAGGTCTGTTGCTGGGTAAAAGATGTGACTTAGTGAAAGGGGAAAATAATATATTTACTTACATTTCTGTCCTCTTAAGGTACAAATGTACTAAATGAATGGCAGGGTATTTTAATGAAAAGCCTTTTTGCACGATGTTTGTTGACCTTGTGGTAGTCCTGAGTAATAACAGAAAATGAAAGACTGTTAGAGAGTGTAATGTTACCCTTACTCTTTTTCATTTTAGAAGTTGAACCTCTGCTACTATAATACCAACAACGTCCCTATAGCAGGGGCATACTGTGAACAAGACCGGCTTAAAAAGGGTCCAAATTCAACATTTTTGTGTGATGCATGTTGACCTCCTGGTAGTCCTGAGTAGTGAAGTCCCAGCAGGAGGGGTACAGGGGTTTCCCAGAATGCACTGCTTGCTGCAGGGTGTGCAGAGGCTGTTCCCCCCCGACATCTCGACACTGCAGAATCAGACCGAAAGCATCCGCCAGCTGAGAGGACACCGGACCCAGATCCTGCCAAAGAGAGAGGAGAGCGGCTTCAGAAACACGTAACGAGACTCAGAAAGTGACCTGAATATAAAGTAGTCTCTGACAGTTATGAAGTCTATTTACACCCTTTCCCCTCCCTGAAACAAACAGCTCTAATTATCCTCGGGGGATCTGCTGTGCTGTCATTTTGTCAGGGAAGGGCACTTCCTTCAAACAAAGTTAATTGTCTCAATTTCCTGTTTTCTCTTTACTCTACAAACAGCATGAGTTCAGTGAAATGGGCCTCGTTCAGCAGCTTCAACAACAAGCATAAAACGTTTTCACAAATCTTCTGAGACTCACTACATTGTTTTCTTATATTGAATTGTTCTAAAGAAAGGAATCTACTTGAGAGGACATTTGAGAGTAGCAATGTTTGTGCAATATAAAGGGTTTGGCGGTTCCTAAGGGATCCAAACATGCGTGACTTTTGCTTCATCCGTATAGGAACACGGGTGCACACAGTCCTGCAGTTTAGGAAGTCAACATGGCTTTCTTAGGACCTTCCACAAGAACACATGTAAGAGAACATGTGTTGTGAATGAGGCCCGAATAACTCACTGTCTTGTTCCAAACAAGCTTAAGTTTCACTGAAAAAACACTATTTACTTTCCAAACTGGTGTTGAATTATCTAAACATGAGTGACCTTCGAACCCACCACAGTTCCCAGCACAGCGTCGGCACTCAGGCTCCGTTTGGAGGCGTCTGATTGGTCGGCGAGAGCCCAGAAGCTGCAGAGAACCGGGAAGGAGATCTGCTGATCGGCATCTTCTCCGTACTTCTTCCCCGGGATGAACAGCAACACCGAGCTGCTCTCCAGAACTGACACAACGTGAGAACATTACTACCTTATATCACACTATCTGCTTTCTTTTATGTTTTCCACTATTTCAACAATTACACCGTTTATACATCTGAGAAACAAACAAAGTGAGTAGAAGCAGAGTGTCTACAGAGGAAGCTCCTGTTAGTCATCCTGCTGCAGGATGAAGACATACAAGGTCATTCAGTAATTTACTCACACAGATCAACAACATTCTATGTACACACACACATGTACACACACACACATGTACACACACACACACACACACACACACACACACACACACACACACACACACACACACACACACACACACACACACACACACACACACACACACACACTGTACACACACACCCATTTCCAGGGTGAAAATAAAATAATCAAGTAAAACAGATACAATTTGAGATTTATAATGAATCTCTTTTCAGGATTCAAGGCTTTTATTGGCAGCAGCTCCAGTGGAGGTATGAACATGAACATCTGAGGTCACAGGTTCCTCCAACAGAGCAACACAATACAACAGATAACAGTGCAAGTAAACACAAATAAAATATAATAAGTAGTGCAAGAAGAGTCTATATACAAGTGATTGGAATATGATGTATTAGATACATAATGTGTAAGTTGCAAACAGATGAAAACTTGCAATCTTCTTACAGATGAAGGCAAGAGTGGAAAGGTGATTGTTGTTATGGATCATTATGTCATTCCAATTACTTTGACTCTGATTGCACTATTTCTATTCTATTTGTTTTCATTTGTATTACTTGCATTATTTGATCTGTTTTCATTGTGTTGCTCAGTCGTTCATTGATATATCCACACTGTAGCTGCTGTACGAAGGACAATGAAAGCCTTGAAAGGTGGATGTTCTTTCAAAAGTTCAGGTGTTTAACAGTCTTATGGCCTGTGGGATGATCTCTTTGAGTCTCTACCTGACTGGATGGCGTCCAACTTGTCCTTCTTGTATCCTCCCAGATCTCCCAGCATGCAGACTCCCCCCGTGGCGAGCAGAGAGGAGCCGGCGTGGATGTTAGCGGAGCCGGAGCCGAGTCCGTCTCGAGAAAGAGAAGCAAACATCTCTCCTGACGCCTGATGTCTGACTCCACGACTCGCCAACTGCAAGCTGTACGTCATCAGTCTAACGACGGGGATTTAAAGCTCTGCTATTAGACTACTTTTAGGCATCTAAATCACACTGTACTTTTTTTTAATATTCAATCTAATATTTAATAATACATTCCTTGCACAATTAATATATAATATCCTTCTTTATATTTTGTTACTGGAATCACATGTATATTTTCCACATGTATACTTTTTACTTTTTTTATGCTATTTTATTTGTATTTGAGACGTTTACAATTTGGATTGTTTATTTCTAGTCTTTTAATTTCTCTAATGTGCAACGCCTTGTGTTTTGATGCTGCTGCAACTCAAACATTTCCCACATTAGAATCAAGAAAGTACTTCATATTTGATCTTATATATTATAGGTCTATAAAACATGTCTGAAGTGTTCTGCTCCAAACACCAAACAGATCCTTCTAGCCTCATCCCCCTCTCTCTCGGCTGCTACTAAAGAGAGGATTCTGGGTCTAAAGCTTTATCAAATAAAGTCAATTAATTATACGGGCAGATAATCAGCTAAATGCTGCTGTGGTCAAACGCATGTTTCATAGTGTTTTCAGGATGTGCACAGCTTACCTGTCCAGAATGAGAGAGTCAGTGGTGACAGCGAGGAGATCCAGGTTGTGAAACGTCTCTTTTTCATCCACTCTGTTCTGAACCAAGCTGAGCAATAAGGCCAGCTTTAAGGTGTTATAAAGACCCGGAGGAGCCACGCTCAGCGCGAAGCAGTGAGACAACACGGCAGAAAACCTCCAGCGAGAAGAAGATGTGACTTTCAGAAGCTGCTGGAAACTCACACTGACTTCATGTGGATCTGAGGAGGAGATAGGAGACACGGGAGATGTTTCAAGATGATAAGGATCTATCTATCTCTGTGTGTCCGTCCATTCGTCCGTCTATCTATCCATCCATCTATCTATCCATCTATCCATCCATCTATCTATCCATCCATCTATCTATCCATCCATCTATC
>NW_011364590.1:223137-225637 GCF_000735185.1 Notothenia coriiceps
TGTGAGGTCAGCTGCCTGCTGCTCAAATAATATTTCAACAGCTGATGTGTCACGGTATGTATGTGTGTGTGTGTGTGTGTGTGTGTGTGTGTGTGTGTTGTGTGTGTGTGTGTGTGTGTGTGTGATGGTCTGAAAGCTGGGTCAGAAAACATGAGAGAATGAGAGATAAGGAATAATTCCGATGATAGGTGAGGTAAACGTTTTGTACACACACACACACAACACACACCCCACAAGACACACACACACAACACACACACCACACACAACACACACACACACACACACACACACAACACACACACACACACACACAACTTCATACTGATGGCAAACAACTGATACTCGTCCAAAAAAAAGAGGAGCAAGCAAGAGTGGAAGATTTATCAGCCCATAAACAGCCAGTGTTTCAATCCAAGTGGAATACGTTCGGGGTGGTGAAGAAATTAAATAAAGATGAGAGAGAAGAGGAGTGCAATGGAAAACATGGAGAGACATTTGCAAACAGCTGAGCCAGTACCCTGGGTGTTTCATCTGTTCACGGTTGATAAAACGTGATATCTATTAATTTGAATCAAGAAAGTCTCCTCTCTGGCTGGAAGAGAACTCTGCTTCCTCTGAATATACTTCAACTCAACACTGTAACATTTCAATCTAAATATTAAATAATCCATTCTTTAACAATTCATGTTTATAATATCCTGCTTTTATCTTGTTTTACTGTACATTTGTCTTCCACATGTATATTTTTAAACGCTATGTATTTCTATTTGAGACGTTTACATTTTGGGATTGTGATTTCTAGCTTTTAATTTCTCTAATGTTGGCAACGCTTGTGTTTTGATGCTGCTTGCAACTCAAACAGTTTCCACATTGGGATCAAGAAAAGTACTTCTTTATTTGATCTGCTATCTTTCTACTCGATACAAACTGTTTTATGCCTGTTCACACACTCCCCTAACTTACCCAACAGTGTTTTTTGTGTTAAACCCTCCCAGAATCTATTGACTTTCTGAGAGAAACAGTATAGTGTTGATCAGCAGGAACAGTGACCTTCAGGCTGCACACACACTAAGCTCATTATTTAAATGCCACCTCAGACATGGATTGAAGGCTGTGTGTGTGTGTGTGTGTGTGTGTGTGTGTGTGTGTGTGTGTGTGTGTGTGTGTGTGTGTGTGTGTGTGTGTGTGTGTGTGTGTGTGTGTGTGTGTGTGTGTTTTATATATCCATCTGACACACTACTACACTTTACTGAAAGACAGCATAAGGGGTTTAAGGAGGATAAACATCTGAAAATCTGTCCGAAATAATGCAGAGAGAACAAATAACACGTTTTTTTAAAATTAAAATTGCAATATGGACTAGTGCAATATTCACATCGCAATATTTATTAACGCTAAATATGTAAAAAGATCTGGTATTTCACGGACTTCATAAAAATGCCTTGTTTGGTACAGATCCTCTTAAAAATAAATAATCAATAATAAAAAGGGAAAAATATGTTGAATAATTGAAAAGCGTGGATTTACTGTACAGTATTTAATTTGATGTTATTTTATTCATTTTGGACATGAATATAGTTGATTTATTTTTACATTTACTTGTGCATTGTGTCGTTTGCTCCTCTCTCCGGCTCTATTTCATTTTGACTTTATTTAATGTGATTTTTATTATAAGTCTTTTTCTTCTAGCACCATTTATATTTCAGCTTTTTTCTTTGTATTTTTTCTTGCAATATTGATATTTTTAGTGTATATACATTTTTCCTTGCACTGCTTTTATTTTTACTGAATATATATTTTATTCATTTTCTGAGTTCTTGCGCTAATTTTATTTGTATTTTATAAAATATTTATTTCTTATTTGCTATTTTTTTTAATATTTTTTCCGGCACAATTATTATTTTGATATCTTAATTATATTGTACGTTGCAATGTTGTAGGATCCTGGGACTTCAGACTGTCACTATCGTGCATTTCATAAAGCCTTTGAAGCCCTTCCTGCTCTCAAGCACTCACATCCATCCCTCACTGAAATCACAGGAAAGCCAGAGATGATTTAAAGCCACGGCAAGCACAATGGAGAAGAAGTGCACCTGCAGAGGAAGAGGAAGATGAGTGCATGAAGAGATGAAGAGGAAGCACAAACACACACACACACACACACACACACAGAGAGAGAGAGAGAGAGTGTGAGGCTGATCAGGCACGGCTTCCTGCAGCTTTACCTGGCGGTCACGCTTTCTGGAGGCCAGAGACCAAGAGAGCTTGTGATTTGTAAGCTACGTGTCCAAGAGGAAGAGGAGGAGGGGAAGTGAGGAGGGAGAAGTGTCATTCAAAAAGAAAAAGATGACATTAGAGCAAGCTTTTCCTCAAAACGTCCCTCAAACAGCAGAGAAATCAGGAGAAGGAGCTTGGAGTGGGCTTCCTGTCAGCTGAGCAGCTTCGGACCCACATCGTGGTTACCTCACTACTTCTCTTCTTTTACAGTTATTGTAAA
>NW_011364590.1:226822-227225 GCF_000735185.1 Notothenia coriiceps
AGATGGGGTAAAGGGGGTGGCCTGGGAGTCAAAGTGAAGAAGTGATTTGTGTGTGTGTGTGTGTGTCTCTGTGTGTGTGTGTGTGTGTCTGTGTGTGTGTGTGTGTGTGTGTGTGTGTGTGTGTGTGTGTGTGTGTGTGTGTGTGTGTGTGTGTGTGTGTGTGTGTGTGTGTGTGTGTGTGTGTGTGTGTGTGTGTGTGTGTGTGTGTGTGTGTGTGTGTGTGTGTGTGTGTGTGTGTGTGTGTGTGTGTGTGTGTGTGCATGTGTCTGCGTGCGTGTGCATGTGTCTGTGTCTGTGTCTGTGTCTGTGTGTGTGTGTGTGTGTGTGTGTGTGTGTGTGTGTGTGTGTGTGTGTCTGCGTGCGTGTGTCTGCGTGCGTGTGTGTGTCTGCGTGTGTGTCTGCG
>NW_011364590.1:227261-228033 GCF_000735185.1 Notothenia coriiceps
TCTGTGTGTGTGTGTGTGTGTGTGTGTGTGTGTGTGTGTGTGTGTGTGTGTGTGTGTGTGTGTGTGTGTGTGTCTGTCTGCCTGTGAGTGTGACGTACTGCCTGGTTCTCCATGCGAGCGAAGATGACGTTGAGCATCTGAGTGAGCGTGGCCTTGGCGGTGGTCTGGTTGATGAGGTTCTTGCTGGCCAGGTAGATGTTGTAGCAGGTCCTGACCGCCTGCAGCACCGTGCCCTCGTGGATCTCTATGTGCTGCGAGGTCACCGCCGTCAGGAGGGCCTAAACACAAGAGGAATTTAAAAAACTGACTTTTTTGCATGATAAATAGCTCGATTATTTAATAAAGTTGGCAAAAATATCACTCCCTAGTCCAAACACCAGACATATTGACTTTAAAATGAGGAAGGCTCCTTGTTACAACGTTTTATCAGAGTTTTAGTGTGTGAGTGTGAGTGTGTGTGTGTGTGTGTGTGTGTGTGTGTGTGTGTGTGTGTGTGTGTGTGTGTGTGTGTGTGAGTGTGTGTGTGTGTACCTTGATGATCTGCAGTTGCACCCCCTCATCAGTCTGAGGTCCCTGAAAACAGGCGCAGATCGTCTCGATGATTCTGTCGATCAGCTTCTTCCCCGGACACGTGCTGTCAGGAGCACTTCCTGTCAGGTGACCGTACGCTATCAGCTTCTACACACACACACACACACACACACACACACACACACACACACACACACACACACACACACACACACACACACACACACACACACACACACTT
>NW_011364590.1:228135-241653 GCF_000735185.1 Notothenia coriiceps
GTCGATCAGCTTCTTCCCCGGACACGTGCTGTCAGGAGCACTTCCTGTCAGGTGACCGTACGCTATCAGCTTCTACACACACACACACACACACACACACACACACACACACACCCTTTGTTATATCTGGGAATATGAGCTGGAGCATAATGAGACCTCTCCTACAGAGGAGCCAAACACACACACTTGAGAGTTGTTTACTCTCTTGTTGTTGTTGCTGTTGTCGGCTATCTGTGATCCTCTAACTCCCTGTAGTTGTTTTGAGTCTCTTGTAGGGCTGCAACTCAAGACCATTTCATATCATTGATTCGTCTTTGGTTATTTGTTCTTACTAAATTAGTTTTTGGGTGTGAAACAGTAGAACATGCCCACAACAGTAGAAGACCAAGGTATTGTCATTAAATGTCCAAAACTAAAGATACAACAAAATGGTACATTTGGGACTGAAAATATTACATTTGTGTTAATTTATTCTCAAAAGATGCATGCAAAGATCAATGTATTAGTAAAGCAGTTTCCAATTGAATACATTGGATTCTCATAGTGCTTTTCCTAGTGCATCGATGCCTGCTGAGCATTTATTATCACCACACTTTCTGCACATCCACCAAATTGCACATTCATCTCTAATGTATATATTTTATTCTATAAAAATGTATGAAAAGATCAATGTATTACTAAAGCAGCTGCCAATGTACTATCAGCTGACTCATCGCAGCTTTAGTCTCTTTGTGGTCCTTCAGTGTCTTTCTGTGGTTGTTATGCCCCTTCAAGAGTCCTTTGGAGTCGCTTTGAGAGTCCCTTTGGAATCGCTTCGAGAGTCCTTTGGAGTCGCTTTGAGAGTCCTTTTGGAGTCGCTTTGAGAGTCCCTTTGGAGTCGCTTTGAGAGTCCCTTTGGAATCGCTTCGAGAGTCCTTTTGGAGTCGCTTCGAGAGTCCTTTTGGAGTCGCTTCGAGAGTCCTTTTGGAGTCGCTTCGAGAGTCCTTTTGGAGTCGCTTCGAGAGTCCTTTTGGAGTCGCTTCGAGAGTCGCTTTGAGAGTCCTTTTGGAGTCGCTTTGAGAGTCCCTTTGGAGTCGCTTTGAGAGTCCCTTTGGAGTCGCTTTGAGAGTCCCTTTGGAGTCGTTTCGAGAGTCTCTTTGGAGTCGCTTAGAGAGTCCCTTTGGAGTCGCTTTGAGAGTCCCTTTGGAGTCGCTTTGAGAGTCCTTTTGGAGTCGCTTCGAGAGTCCCTTTGGAATCGCTTCGAGAGTCCTTTGGAGTCGCTTTGAGAGTCCTTTTGGAGTCGCTTTGAGAGTCCCTTTGGAGTCGCTTCGAGAGTCCCTTTGGAATCGCTTCGAGAGTCCTTTGGAGTCGCTTTGAGAGTCCCTTTGGAGTCGTTTCGAGAGTCTTTTTGGAGTCGCTTTGAGAGTCGCTTAGAGAGTCCCTTTGGAGTTGCTTTGAGAGTCCTTTTGGAGTCGCTTCGAGAGTCCTTTTGGAATCGCTTCGAGAGTCCTTTTGAAGTCGCTTAGAGAGTCCCTTTGGAGTCGCTTTGAGAGTCCCTTTGGAGTCGCTTCGAGAGTCCTTTGGAGTCGCTTGGAGAGTCCTTTGGTGTCGCTTAGAGACTCCCTTTGGAGTCGTTTCGAGAGTCTTTTTGGAGTCGCTTTGAGAGTCGCTTTGAGAGTACCTTTGGAGTCGCTTAGAGAGTCCCTTTGGAGTTGCTTTGAGAGTCCTTTTGGAGTCGCTTTGAGAGTCCTTTTGGAGTCGCTTCGAGAGTCCTTTTGGAATCGCTTCGAGAGTCCTTTTGAAGTCGCTTAGAGAGTATTTTTGGAGTCGCTTCGAGAGTTCTTTTGGAGTCGCTTCGAGTCTTTTCTGAATGTTTTTGAACTGCAAAATAGCTGCTGCATCGATGCCAGGTAGCATTTATTATCATGTCACTTTCTGCACCCAATTGCAAACACAGCTTTAGGGTGTGTTCACACCTGCCTTGTATAGTCCGGTTGAATCGAACCCTGGTGCGTTTAGCCGCTTGGTGCGGTTCATTTGGGTCGGTGTGAACACAGTCCGAGACCTCTTAAGTGAACTAAACAACTGGACTCTGGTCCGCTAAAATAGGTGGTCTTGGAGCGCTTGCTTGCGAACTCTGGAGCGGTTCATTGCTGGTGTGAACGCAGTCCGCACCAAAACATAGGAAGCGCAGTATTTAGGTGTCACAAGAACGCGGATATCTTCAAAAATCTTTAGCGAAAGAGTCTTTCAAGACATCCGCGGTTGTTTAGTTAAAGAGTGAAGCAGAATTAAGTGTTGAAAAGTAAAAGTAAGAACACCTGTCGTCGGTGAAACGCCCCTCCTTACTGCAGAACGTCTCTCATGAACAAGAACATGCCGATCTAGATCCCTCCGCTTCGCGTTGGGCTCCTGATCAGCCTGTCGGTTTTATTTTCCCCATAATGGCTGCGCCGCTGCACGTTATCCCGCTTATTACATGGCCACATTCTCAACAAAGTAACGACATAACTCCCAATATTAATTGAAATGCTTTTGTGGATTTAGAAAATGATTTTATTGATTTAAAAAATAGTTGTATGTATTTATTTAAATTGACATGTATCCGCTAAGAAAAATAGTCCGTTGTTACCGTTTGAACTAACGTAGCAACGGCAGGAACTGCTTCGATAGCGTTTTTGAGAAGCTTTTTGATTACAGATTTGAAAACATCGTTCCTTGCTTTAAAAGTAGCACAATTCATTATGTCAAACCTTGGAAAGTATCTAGATATCCCTGCCCTAATGCCAAAGTAACTGGCAACTGAATATGTGTCGCCGTCTGATGTCTATGTCTGGACCGCTGCGTAAAAAGGAGGATTTCTGCCCGTTACTTCTCCGTTGTTTTTTAACGGACGTTGTCTGATTATATAATCATATGCGCGGGCCGCTAGTGTCTGTTGATCTCCAGATTAACAGCAGCATGAGAATAACCTGCCGAAAGTGCCGATGCTCCATGGCGGAGGCTCCGCTACCGCTAGAAATTGCCGGGATTTGCGTTTTTACCCCCTTAATGTCTGACCAATGGTTGAAGTGCATTTCCGAGCACATGACTTGTGTTTAAAGTTTATAGTCCGTTTGAGTTTTGCCCGTGTGAACCTGGTGTGAACGCAAACCGAACCTTCTGAAAAATGAAACAATGTAACAAACTGTGGTCTGGTGCGCACCAGAGAGCGGACTATTAGGTGTGAATGCACCCTTAAATGTTGATGTTCCATAGATGTACGGTATACAAATGGTATTCCACAGAATAAAATATTAAATATATATTTATTTTACATTTAGTGTGAAATCCACAGGCTCTGCTTCTTCACAATAAAATATACAACAATTGAAACACCATTATTCCTTCAACAATGAGAAAAAATATGCAAAAAATATAAATTCCTCCAATATCGTCATTCATATTGCAATGGCAATATCAGTTAATGAGATGAATGAGATTGATCGGTGACAGTAGTTTGTTCTGTTAGTACCTTTTCTGCTGTGCGGTTCCACACTGTGACAACATGACCCATTTTCAGCAGGTTGGAAACGATCCCGCTCCCCATCAGCCCCAGCCCCAGGAACCCTATCCTGCAGGACAGACCAGAAGGAACAGACATGAAACATTCCTCATGTGGGTTAGCTATAAGTAAGATGAGTAAGAAAATCAAACATTTTTATCTTAAGGGATCTAGTTATATAATAGTAATTGTGTGATTTAGTTAATAGTGTTCCTAATGTGCAGGTACCTCTTATCTGTAGGTGTGATGCTGCCGTTGATCGCTGTGCTGTCTGCTGCTTGGATAGATGTTGACGCTGTGTCCTGCAATCACAAGACACGCTTGAAGAAACTTCATACTGAAAATACTATAGTATAACATCTAATGGTAGAAGTTCAATTGAAAAATAACGTCAATCCTTAAAAAGTTGGAACTTTTCCACTGGTAGTTACTAGGGATGCACCGATACATCGGACAGACATCGGCATTGGACGATGTTCGCCCTACTTACTGGCATGGGCAAATGAGGTGACATTCATCAATGGTAGTCACCGATGCTTTTTTGTTGCGTTCCATCATAACATCTGCAGCACCCGTAGTTCGTTTATATAAAAAAAACATTAACTAAAGAAAACCAAAAAACAACATGTCGGCAGTGTGGGACTATTTCACTGTTTCACCAAGAGATCGGCTATTTGCAGTTTGCAAAAAGTGTTCCGTTGACACGGCCCGGGTATAATAAACAGGGCGCTCTCTTTTCCTCTCTCCCTCTCCTGACACCCCGTCAGTATCCGTCTCATGCAGCTGGCTGATCCAGTAATGAGTGATCCGACAGTAAAGAATAAATATTTTCACAACTAGTGTAGGTAGATTCAGAGGTATATAACATAGCTAAGTGTGATAGGTCTAACTCTAAAGGTGTGTTTTGCTCCGCTCACCGGTCCCTCACAGCGGGCGGAGCTGCAGGTGATCCGCTGCGTACTTTCTAAGAAGGTTACTATGATGTTATAATAACAAACTTGCTCAGCCTTTGAAACTGAAACCATTTAGCAAGAATTTTTTTTGTTTTTCCTGGCAGAAAGTGGAATAACAACAGTGGAAGAAAATTACATTAAAACATCGGCATCGGCCAAATTGTTGTTCTTAACATCGGCCAAGAAATGTAGCACCGGTGCATCCCTAGTAGTAACTTCACCTCTTCAAAGATCTTCAGGCGCTTGCTGATGGGCTCCATGGACGAGGCTGGCTGTGGGCAGTGAGGACCAGAGGAGGTCAGAACAATCATCCAAACTGTACACATGCCTTACCAATATGGCTTTTACTGTGTCTTAATTCAAACAAACTATGCGATAAGAAAATTATCCAATAAGTATTCATATAAATACAGAATATATATAGACTACAAAATAACACATACTAACAAACAGCATTTAATGCAGAAGAGTCTCAACCCCTGTGGGGGAGGCATGATGAATTAAGCAAAAGCAAAATTACGACTTCTCGTACTGGCAGCCATGCAAATTGGCGACAGTTTACACCACAATAGAATAAAGGGGTTGATTTGATTTGTGTCGGGTCATTCTTCACATCTAAATGATGGATTCAAAAGCATTCTCCATTTTGGTGAGTTTCCTCTCCGCGAATAAAGTGGTGCAGTGACGAGTCCTACAACCCAGTGTTGTAGTCAAGTCACCAATTCACGAGTCCAATTCACTCTCGAGTCACCACACTTCGAGTCGGAGTCCAAGTCTGAGTCACTCAAGGAGTGTCCGAGTCGAGTCCGAGTCATCATTACCTGTGTTCGAGTCCAAGTCTGAGTCACCCAAGAAGAGTCCAAGTCCGAGTCACAAGTCTTTATGTATTAACCTTCGTGGATATGTGTTGAAAGTTAGCTGCTCCTCTACATTGCTTTTATCCTGTCATGTTATACTAATCTGTCTATTGAACTGCTGTGAAGCGAGTTTGGCTACAATTATTATAATAGGGGCTATACAAATATAAAGCTTATTACTAATATTAATATTATTATTGTAAATGACCTTTAATATGTCTAACTATATTTAAAATGATAATATTAGTAATAAGCTTTATATTTGTATAGCCCCTATTATAATAATTGNATATATTTTATATTTTTTTTATTTTTTTGGTAATCATTATTTGTAATACTTTCTGCTGACACTAGGTGGGGCTGTGCCCCTAATGACCTGTCGCCACTGCTTGTCTTGAGTAAAAGTAATAGTACCAGAGTGTAGGAATACTCTGTTACAGTAAAAGTCCTGCATTCAAAATGTTCCTCAAAATATAGTTAAAGTAGCGACAGTAAAAGTAGTGATTGTGCAGATTGGTCCATTTCAGAATAATATATGATATGTTCTATAATGATTGATCATGAAAGTGTTCTCAAAGCTGGTAAAGGTGCAGCTAGTTTGAATGACTTTGTATACTGCAGGGTAGCTTGTGAATTTACTCCAGGTGGAACTAAAGTCTGATTCAACACTTGGTTATCATCATTCATCCACATCTGTAAAGTAACTAAAGGTATTAAATACATGTAGTGGAGGAAAAGTACACCATGTACCCCTGAACTGTAGTGGAGAAGAAGAACAAAGTAGCAAAACATTGAAATACTTAAATAAAGTACAAGTATCTCAAAATTGTACCCAAGTATAGTACTTGTTAGTATAGAACTTAGTTACTTTACACCAGTGGCTATAAAGATAGAAAGACTAAAGCCTTGCACAGAGGCATGGAAATACATTTTCAAAATGCTCAACAGTGTTGCTAAAATTATAAACTGACTGCTACACAATTTAAATAAATGCTTTTATATATTTCTATTAGATCTGACTCTTTGGCGTTTCTGTTATTATTAACTGATTTAGTTGTTCTGACTGCTAAAATCCTCTGTTATTCCTCATTTTAAAGCCGATATTCCGTGGGGTCGGGGGGCTCGGATCCTTGTCACCTTTTTCATACCTGAGTTTGCATCCCTGCTTATTTTTAAGTTTTTTTGACTTCAGGATTCCTGCATATACCCTGCTATTAGACCATTTCTAACAAAAACAAATGTGTATATGTTTGAATTCGGGCCAATAAAACCTTTTCTTTCTATATCATCCAGATATTTTACAGGGCAACTTTAAGCCGGACTACTATTTGAAACACATTCAGAAGGACCTGAGGTTAGCCATCTCCATGGGTGACACGGCCAACCATCCCACCCCCATGGCCGCTGCAGCCAATGAGGTAACACTCCCCGCTCAAACATTTGCTCAATGTGAGGACTTCTGTCTTAAGATATTGGCCCAGTTGTTTTGACAAGATAAGACTTTGCTTGAATAACAAATGCAATGAGAGTGAGCCTGTGTTCCCTGCTGTTCCCCTGCAGGTCTACAAGAGGGCCAAGGCACTGGACCAGTCAGACAACGATATCTCTGCTGTGTACAGAGCCTACATCCACTGAGCCGGTTGGGATCCGGCCCAGCGTCTTCAATCCTTCTTTCTCCCTTGTCGAGTAATGCATTTCTTATTTCATTTTAAATTCTAGTTATTTTACTTCATTTTGCCACAGCAGCCGCCATGTTGGTGCCCACAATTGAGGGGATTGTTATTCCTTAGTTGGGGGGCCTTGAACATTGCACTGACTGTACTGGGGTATAATTGCTGTGAGAGCTTGTACTACTGCAGTTGCTTTGTCTAGTTTCTGACAGCTGAAATAGAAGTCATGCGGGGCGGGGGGGGTTTCCTGGATGGATCGCCCTAAAGAAGATTATTTTTTCGTTCATGTGAAAATGAGTATATTTAAATGAGTGTGATATTTGCTTTTTGCTTTAAAATGTCCTGAATTCCACGAGAGAAAACACCAAGAACATGCCACTGCGTTGCCTTAATATTGTGTAACCCCTCAAGTCTTTCAACATTAGTATTTATTTCTGTTTCTTTCTAGGTCTGCTTGGTGCAGATTGGCCATTGCTTATTTCTATATTTGAAGAGATGATTTATGCATTTATTTCTTACATTGCCCGCAACAGGATACAGGTTAATGAAGGGGAGGGGGGGGCAGATGCTCACATGACAAGGATGGTCTTGACTGTGTAGTGGAGGTCTTCACAAGTTCACACTCAAAAACAGTGTGTCCTTTACATAGTTTTTTTTACACTGTAAATGTTCCTGCTCCATACATATATTAAATACTCCTTCAAAAATTCATTTTCTGATAACTCAAATTCCTTGTGGTTTTCTGCTTCCAACATTCTTTATCTAGGGATCTACTTGTGTCTAGTTTATGTTGAGTATAATTATGTTAGACGGGTCAAGTTTTGTTACTGTGGTTCTCAGTTATCTGCGTCAATATATAATACCCTTATCCATTTGGATTTATAATCATCTGTAACGTGTCCTGTCCAATGAAGTTCCATTTAGCATTTTATCAACAATATTCGACCTGTGAAGACCTACATCACACCCAAACTAATGCAGATGTTAATGTCCTACATCACACCCAAACTAATGCAGATGTTAATGTCCTACATCACACCCAAACTAATGCAGATGTTAATGTCCTACATCACACCCAAACTAATGAAGATGTTAATGTCCTACATCACACCCAAACTAATGCAGATGTCAATGTCCAGCATACTGTGGGGCAAAAAAGTATTTAGTCAGCCACCAATTGTGCAAGTTCTCCCACTTAAAAAGATGAGAGAGGCTTGTAATCTTCATCCTAGGTATACCTCAACTATGAGAGACAAAATGAGAAGAAAAAAAACTGAAAATCACATTGTCTGATTTTTAAAGAATTTATTTGCAAATTATGGTGGAAAATAAGTATTTGGTCACCTACAAACAAACAAGATTTCTGGCTCTCACAGACCTGTAACTTCTTCTTTAAGAGCCTCCTCTGTCCTCCACTTGTTAACTGTATTAATGGCACCTGTTTGAACTTGTTATCAGTATAAAAGACACCTGTCCACAACCTCCAACAGTCACACTCCAAACTCCACTNCTTAATGATCTCATACATGCAAGAGTAACATACACAGATTCAAACATCGGACCGCTAAGTGTAAAGAAGGTAAATATAGCTAATTCTAGCTAGCTGTGCAATAAGAATGTATACTTACAGGCTAGTATGGCTAACGCTAGCGTGTATGCTAACGCTAGCGCGAATGCTAACGCATTTTCTCATTGAGTTTAAACATGTGTCATCCAAATGTCATCACATAAACACAATACATGTTACTAATCTTTACAGTGTAAGGCTTACACTTACACTTACAGTCATTGTTTTCTGACGGACTTGACCCTTTTACTCTTCAGGCTGCATAGAAAAATTAGGAGCAGTGTACTGCCATGCTATTCAGTTCACTTTCTCCAACTTCCTGTAGCCTACCCGGTTTCCTGTCTTACCTTCAGTACACATTTTACAAAAATATAAATGTGCAAATATAAAACATACAGTTCAATATCACCTTGCTATTGGTAGCTGAACTGTCAATACCCCAAAACATATTCTTAGCTATCACTACCTACTTTTGAGTTATTTAGACACAATTAACACTTATAGTTTCATGTCTTGTTACATAAGAATAGATCATATTTGTTAAGTTTTATTATGGGAGAATTACTATTCTTGTGGTACTACTGCCTTATTAGGCCCATATTGAGCAGAGCATATTAAGACCCAAACTCATGTACAACAACTTCCTTACTTTCAACAAATAAGCACCAATTACAGGGTTATTGAGGAAAAACTCTCAACTAATGGCTTATTACTTGTAGGATATGGTCATGTAGAATAAGGCATTAATAAGTGTTTTATAATGACTAATAAAGAGCCTATATACTGCTAATATGCATGTTAATTAACAACTAGTTGATGGTTAATTTGTGTACCTTAATATAAAGTGTTACCCTTTCTTCTGTTACAAACCATAACGATCCCTGATATTTAAAAGATATCTTTGGGACCGAGAATCTATGTCACTGAACCATAAATGTGTTATTTTAAAAAAATGGCACAAACAGTTGTGGAACAAAAGTCAATACAGAATTGATAAAGAGTTTACATGCACTTAGTTTTTCCTTCAGAACATGTCTTTGTGTACCCTCATTTTTGAAAGGTGTTTGAATACTTGTACCTTGTCATTTTGTAACTGCTGGCTCTTTGGAAATTGTCCTCCACGGCTGAAGGCATGGCTATTTTCTTGTCTAACAAGTTCTCCTTTGATTTTCTTTTTAGCCAAGTTTAGCCCCAGTGATTTTCATTGTCACTGGGTTAGTTGATCAATAACAACTACTTATTTTGTAGAGTAATTGTTGGTCCTCAGAGGAAAAAACAAATTATTTTTGTTTTGACTTTCATAGTGGAATCGTTTTTGGTTTTGATTGAAAAAGTTCCTCATTGACTCTTTTGACATTTGATACAGAACTTCATGATCCCCTCTTTATGAATCATAATCACGTTGATCGTGCTCTGACATTGGCTGGCCTGGTGCAGTATTAATAAAGTTATTTTCATATATTATACGTGTATTGTAGTGCTCCTTGTTAAGATATGACAACACATCTGCCTTAATAGTCATCTGCACTTCCACCAACCCCTGAAAGTTTGGTCTGTATCTAGGTCAGATGCTGCTATTAGCTTCACTGATTGTAACAGTTACATTATAACAATCAACAACATATACCAACTTCAGCAAGAGACTAAAAAAACAGTTAAGCAAGTCATGTATGTAGCCTCATATTAATAATTAAGTGTACCAGATGCAATTGTGAGGAATATTGTGGAGTTGTTCAAATCCAATGGCTTCATCCTCTTGGCCATTACTGTGCTCATATGATTGTATGGCAATATCACCCAGTCAGCTCTGAGATAAATGTAAGAGTCCTTCATTGAAAAAAGGCCAGGGTCTTTAAAAAGAAACTTCACATGGTGATTGGATGAACCATCTGTAAATCAAGCTCTTGCCCGAAGATAGTAGAGCCATGGGAAATAACATCTTGTCCTTTGAGAAAAGCGTTCAGTGCAGTTCTTTGCTCTTCCTTCAATTAAGTAAATAACTGATGCTATTTCAGCACCAACCACCTCTTTAGTATCTGTTCTGTGTACAAAAATGTGTAGCTGTCGGTTGCTTCTCACAGCATGCTGATTGGTCAGTGCATTAGTCTGGACACAAACTCATTGAAGCCTGACAAGATGGATTTTTCTTTGATCTCATGGCACTACAAGAATCCAGATGCCATAAAAGTCAGTTTATAGGCATGGAACCAGACTAGGATGGTGATGATGGGCAGAATCAAACCAAAACCATTAACAGTTGTTAGCCATTTAAAAAATACGAGTCACAACATGGTACCAGCTACATTTGAGATATATGTATCTATCTCTGGTATTTTCCTAATAGTGGGCATGCATAGACCAGATGTTGTAGCTGGTATTTATCAGGGTGGTGTCATGAAACAGAGAGTTCAAGTCTTAGCAGTGACTACTTGTTTTTTTTAACTGACTTGCCTACTACTCATCTCCAGGGGGAGATCTATTTTTGAAATACCCATCAAGCTCTAGAAACCTTTAAACCTTTAAATCTTTGTAAAGGGCAAAGAGGAAAAGTCACAGATCTCTTAGGGGCCGCCTCTCAACTCGGTCTGTCTGACCGGGTCGGAGCCGAGACTCCTGCCACCACCTCAATCACATGGAAAAAAATGAAAATGAAAATGTTGACTTTAATTAAATGTATTATGTCAACAGATTTCAAATAACTTTTGTGATTTATTACATTACTCACGCAAAAGGCAATACAGAGATTATTTGCATCTTTAGGCTTGTAGTAGCCAGGCTTGGGGAGTAACAGAATCAGGATACAAAAAAAACGGTAACTGCATAACCTTACATTTACATTAGGAAATTATGTAATCAGATTACATTAAAAAAAAATGGTGATAACAACAGTAGCAGGATAACAATGGTATAATACATTTAGGGTGCGTTCACACCTGCCTTGTATAGTCCGGTTGGATCGAACCCTGGTGCGTTTAGCCGCTTGGTGCGGTTCATTTGGGTCGGTGTGAACACAGTCCGAGACCTCTTAAGTGAACTAAACAACCGGACTCTGGTCCGCTAAAATAGGTGGTCTCGGAGCGCTTGCTTGCGAACTCTGGAGCCGTTCATTGCTGGTGTGAACGCAGTCCACACCAAAACATAGGAAGCGTAATATTTACGTGTCAAAGAACGCGGATATCTTAAAAATCTTTAGCGAAAGAGTCTTTCAAGACATCCGCGGTTGTTTAGTTAAAGAGTAAAGCAGAATTAAGTGTTGAACAGTGTCGTGTATAGTAAAAATTCTCCGTCAGCTACATAAAAGTAAGAACACCTGTCGTCGGTGAAACGCCCCTCCTTACTGCAGAACGTCTCTCATGAACAAGAAAATGCCGATCTAGATCCCTCCGCTTCGCGTTGGGCTCCTGATCAGCCTGTCGGTGTTATTTTCCCCATAATGACCGCGCCACTGCACATTATCCCGCTTATTACATGGCCACATTCTCAACAAAGTAACGACATGACTCCCAATATGAATTGAAATGCTTTTGTGGAATTAGAAAATGATTTTATTGAGTTTACAAAAAAATAGTTGGATGTATTTATTTAGTTTAAATTCAGACATGGCATCCGCATAAAGAAAAAATAGTCCGTTGTACTGTTTGAACTAAACGTAGGGGAGCAACGGGCAGGAGTCGCTTCAATACGCGTTTTTGCAGGAGGGCTTTTGATTAGCAGATTTGAAAATCCATCGTTGGGCTTGCTTAAAAGTAGGCAGGCATTCATTATGTCAAACCTTGGAAAGTATCTAGATACCCTGCCCTAATGGTGCGCCGGATGCTTCCATGGCGGAGGCTCCGGCTAGAAATCTGGGCCGTGGATTTGTGGTTTTTACCCTCCCTAAATGTCTGACGCAATGGTTGAAAAACAGCATTTCTGAGCAGACTTGTGTTTAAAGTTTATAGTCCGTTTGAGTTTTGCCCCCGTGTGAACCGCAAACGACACCCCCTTTTGAAAAATGAAAAAACTGTGCACAAGAACTGTCGGTGCGGTGCGCACCCAGAGAGGCGGAACTATTAGGTGTGAATGGCACCCTAAATCGCTGGCTTTCCCAAGAACAATAACAGCAGGACGGGATAAACAGAGTTATTTTAACCCGATACACAGGGGCCTGAAGTTGGTTACGCGCACCAACTTTGCAGAGCCGCTGAACAACAGCCACCAGCAGAATCCATTTCAGTGGGTAATGTGTGTTCATCATAGAGATCGCCTCTACCCAGGTAAAGGCAGAAAATACTTTGAATTCTCTGGATGACTTAGAATCTCCTGATGAATCACAGCAGAAAAACATAATGCTAGGTCTCTGCTAACCAAAGCTAGACAGAAATGTTTGTTTTTTTCTGCTGGCCTGTCATGGCCCTTATCTCACAGGAACAATTATTGTATTCGTGTTCAATTAGGTGTGCTTTTGATTATACAATGATAAGGCATTCAACTAAAACGATGCGCGTGGCACCTTGTTACAGTATTTCTGTACGTGGTTGAATTGGGCCCGGTACGCACACCGGTTACGCAGTTACGGGGCACTTCTGATTTTTAACCATCCGTGGTACCCGGCACTGTCTACTGAGTACCCGGCAGGTGCCCAGGTACTCAGTAAAATGCCGGCTACTCAGGACGCCGGCAATATACGTATAACTATTCGTAAGACGCAACGCAGCGCAAATGTGGGCTCTGACCTGCCTCCACAGAGGGTGACGGCTTGTCTAGCATGACGTGGCCTGCCGAGCTTGCCACTTTCATACAGATGCATACTAATGCCCTCCCATTTGGTGCTCTGTGTGTCGCATTCAGGCTCGGGCGGGTGTGGTGTTGGTGTACGTGTGGCGCGAGCGAGCGAGAAAGCGGCGCGCACCGGTTACGTGTATTGTTGTTAGCATCTGGTGCAGCTTGGGCTGCGCCTAACCGGAAT
>NW_011364590.1:241698-248313 GCF_000735185.1 Notothenia coriiceps
CAGTGTAGTAATGGCAATGGAATCTTAAGGTCCCATGTCATGCTTTTCTGGTTATTACCCGTCCCCTTGTGTGTTATGTAGCTTTTTCTGCATGTAAACGGTCTGCAGTCACAAACCCTCAAAGTACACCCTGGGCCTGTAGCGAGTAAAAGTCTAACACAGAAAGTACCTGTCTATACTGCCCCAGAACGCCTCGTTGGAGATTTCTCTTTTTCCATTGTTTACTTCTTGGGTATAGTGACGTATTTGGGTATAGTGACGTAACGTAACGGCTCCGCAGATTGGTCCAATCCGCGGAGCCGTTACGTTACGTCCGCGGAGCCGTTACGTTTGGACCAATCCGTGGACTTCCTCACACACACACACTCGGCGGGACATTGCGAGGCTCGCTGCTGCGAGGAGCGGACAGTGTGAGCTGGCTCACTGGTGTAGGGTCCGTGAGACACCGCGGAACTCAGCCTGAGCACACACACAAACTCCCAGCCAGGCTGCGGGTGTGTGTGTGTTTCGGGCTGGGTTTTGCTGTGTCTCGCAGACGGCCACTGGGCTCACAGGGAGGGGGGGCAGGAGCTCCAACAAGCCGTTTAGGACAGAGAGTGAATACACATACTATACAGAGATGCCGTACGAGAAACCAATGTGAGTTTGGAAAATTGAACAATATAAATGTATTCTAGTAGACCTCAACAATGGAATTATGATCAGTAGAAATGGCCATGACATGATGGGACCTTTAAGTCCCAGGCTCCTTCAGCAATGCAACATACATATATATAAGATATAAGAAGAAAACTGAAATAAAATAGTGCAATAGAATGTTGCCAAGACCAATGTACAGGTAAATGTCTAAGAAGTAAACTATATACATATAAAATAATAAGATGAGCTAAAAACAGAATCTAAGATTAAATAGTACAGGAATAAAATACTCATTATTGTAATTACAAATAAATATGTGGAATTCAACCAGATGGATGCTGAAGGTTATGAAGGCTTGATATATATCATATATGATGTTGTTGCAGTGTTGTATGTCCGCTGCCTCCTCTGCCCTGGTATCTGTTTACACTTTCACCTGCCAGAAGAAACAGGACACTGGCTGGCAGTAAGAACTGTTCCTTATTCAGGCAATCAATGCATCCGGCGTCTCATCCTGGTTTGTTTTCAGATATCTGATATCAGCGTCTAAAGTTGTTTACTATAACTTTTAACGGAGCCAACTTCTCTGGTCTTTAGACGCTTACTTGTGACAATAGAAAGATGAAGCAAACTGACCTTAGGTTTTATGAGTGAGTCTATTCTGTAATTTAGGTCCTGCCACTCACTTCTTTATTTCCATGTTTTCCATCCTCGTTTTGCTGAGATAAATGCTCGCAATCCAGGGTCACTGGAGCTCATTTGTCAGCCAAATGAAGTTTCCATTCTGCCCTTCACGAACCACAGCTTGTGGAAGACGCACGTGGCTTTCATTTGAATGCAGAAGTATTTAACTTTTGCCTTTTTATCTGTACCTTGCCGTGGTGACGCGATACATTTCCCTGCTGTTGGGCGAAAAAAGGCTTTTTGATTCTGAGACTGCTCTGGGAATATATTAGTATTGACAGTTGTTTGGAAGTCTTCTAAATATCTTTAATGATTCACAACAACACACATAAACTAAAAAGTTATTGAGCAATAGCTTTTAAATTTATCAGTTAAATTTTTTTGCAAAAAAGACTATTTATTGGTATCTGGTTGAAAGTCTTTTTTGGGAACTAATGCCATGGAAAAAGTGCTTTAGTGGAACATTTACCATGAGATACACCTTTTTATATTAGTGAACTGATTAATGATGCCAAGTGCTGGGACAGAGCACTGACTTGTTGCCAGGAGAGAGGCCGTTTCTTTGGACACTAGACATGTAACAATGCCTTGTCACCGCAAAGTGTTTTGAGCGTTTTGATTAATCTTTCCTGCAATACATTAAGTAAACAAGGTAGTGCATGGGCGGAGTCTTGTGTCAACAGGAGGTTTTATTTGCGTTGTATTGTTTTCTAGAAGGGAATAGACAAAAGAAGGTTAGCCTTGTGATGTAAAATCATAAGAAACATCAATTCAATTCAAATAGCTTTATTAGCATGACCATAGTGACGTATATATTGCGAAAGCTTTGTACAATTATGACATCTAAACATCAATATACATATGAGATCTCAAACACACACATTTTTTTTGTTTTGTTCTTCTTGTGTGTCAGTCATCCACAACAATCAGAAGTGCTGTGCTCCACATGTACCAGTCATTGTTAACCAATCAGAAGTGGCCCATGATAGAAGGTGATAGACAGATTGATCCAATCACCTGCCAAGTATTTTTAAAATACTTTTCCAAATGGCTTCCAATGGAGATTTAGATGGTTCGGTGAAATAAACCATCTGAGTCAGTGCTCAGTGCTCCATCACATGTTTCTATTACAGGGTGAATCTTAAACTGAAGCTTGACTTTAAAGCTACGAGTGAAAGAACTGAACTTACAGTAAGTTCAGTTCTTTCACTCGTAGCTCGGGCTGCGGGGGTGCTAGAGACGGGAGCACGTTGATGCAACCTTCCTAGCCGGAGATATGGCCACACACACACACACACAGACAGACAGACAGACAGACAGACAGACAGACAGACAGACAGACAGACAGACAGACAGACAGACACACACACACTGATGAGAGACGACCTTGAACATAAATAAAGTCTCTTAGGGATTAAACATCTTTAACAAGAACAACAACATGTTATCTTTACATGGAAAACAATATGCTTTTTGAACATGAACTAGAAAAAGTCATTAAAACAAAACACATAACAATTAAAAAAGTCAAGGTGAGTTTTTGATTATTGCCCTTGACTGAACAAATATTCAGATGTGAGTTAGACACCACAGCAGCCTTGTCTCTCTGGGCCTCCAGACTGTCTCACTCTTAGAAGCCATAACAAACGCTGTGTTGCTCATAAAGTGAATTTAAAGCCAAGGCCAGAGCCTAATCTCCCAGCTGGGACACTGGGGCCACTGGCAGTGGGACGGCTGATTAGATGCATTTGCTCTGACGAATGCCAGATGTCTTCCAAGTGAGATAGTTGGCTGTCCTTTCTTGGATTCACCCAACAGCAGCACACATATCACGGTACATTCTGTTCCTTTTGTCTTTAGTTCAACAGTCTTTATCACCATCCGAAGCTTACCTAACAGCTCTTTTTATTACAAGGCCAGCGTCTAATTGTTTCAGCCTTCATTATTTCAAGAGGTTTAACTACCCTAGGGCATCAAACAAGTCCGTACACACACACCTTCAATAGGTCTGCCTGGTGAAGTAAGGGTTTAATGGAGAGAGTGGTTGCTAGTGGCAGCTTTACAACAAGTACACTGCTGAGGAGGATTTGTTGCTTATTAAAGGGCCTCAAATCTCAACTAGAAGTGGCTTTAGATGCAATACTGGCTTCGAACCATCTGTAATGTAGAATAAAATTATTATCTCTTTAGTTTTCTATGTCTCACTGATTCAAACTGCTCACATATGAAATCATGTCTCATGTGAATCTTTCTTTATCAAGTGATTCATGGACGAAACCTTTATTTTGTTTTGATCCAATGCTGCACAACTGAACTGATCCAATGCTGCTGTGAAAAAAAGAAGCTATATCCATGTTGGATAGAATATCCAATTTAAATAAAAAAATAACCTTAAGGGACAACTTGAATGCTTTTTTTCTTTTTTTTCTCTTAATGCATTGCATAAAGATCGGATCGGGAAAAATCGGTATCGGCAAATTGTCAAAATCAAATGATCGGAATCGGATCGGGAGCAAAAAAAGGTGATCGGGACATCCCTAGTCTCAGGGACACAACTACATGCTGACTGCAGTGGGACTCGAACTTGTTACCCCCTGATTCGAAGTCCAGCACACTATCCACTGAGCCACGGAGCCTCAGTTTCGCCACTGCGAGGCTCCGGCGCTCGCAGTTCACGCGCGTGCTCCACTAGCACGGCCCCCGCCAAGGCTCGCCGGCAGTACACTTTCCGTCACAGGAACACGCTTTGCTGGCGGCGAAAAGAATCCCACCAGACTAAGGGTGTCAAATGAAGGCAAGGCGCCCCCCCTGGCGGAAACGCTGACTTCCACCATTTCCCCAAGCTGTAGTTTTTTACAGTTGTGTGGTAGCATGTGTCCTTCAAACTGGAAAACATAAAGATGACTTTAAGATGGCCTACTTACTTTTCTGTGTATGCATGCATGATAATTCAGGCAGTCTGCAGGTAACCACAAAGTCATGTTAGGAACAGAGTTACATAACGCAGGAATTTCACAGGCAGACTTAATTTTCTTCTCATACTTTCCAGCTAAATGATGAGTCATGACATCAACATCTGTCCATGCCAGATCGCCAACAGATGTGCTTTATAGAAGTCTACTTATTTGTAATTACAGTTCAACTGTGGTTGCAAAAATGTGGCGGTAAATCAGGCCAGTGTGTGTTTCAAAACTTCCCAAAAGAATGCACTCACAGCCACATTTTCACAACAAACAACAAATTGACCGTCTTCTATTTCTTCTTGTGCTTTTGGGGAGCAAGCGGGGTAGAGGTGATATTTGCATTTGGTGGTACAGGGCGGTACAAAACAGTGAAGGCCTGCTTTTTCCTCTGTGATTAATGAACAATCTGTTAAGTTTAAAAAGAGGTTTCACCATCTTCATTCACGTTTTTAAAATTGAAAGATCTGAACACCAAAATAATCTGATCCTTTGCTCCTTGGTTTGTGAGACTTGAGTCATCTTTAAAGATATGAATTGTTGGAATCTTGCTAACCAGTTGCTGGAGACACTTCCAGTCTCAACAAAACACCGCAAGCTCCTGAGTTGACTCATGAAATGTCTTTGGTATAGCGCGGGTGGAGCCTTGGAACACACCTCGCATTGAATCACAGCTGAATCACATAATATCTCAAAGAAGAGACAGAAAAAACACCCGGAATTAACATTTGCAAGTGACTGCAGAGTGCTAATGTTTTTACTTGAGGCAAAGTGTTGGAACAACTACAATCCACTTCTAAAAGGATCAGAGAAATATGTAATTTGAGACAATGGAAACAAAGGCCTTGGGAATATGCCTTTTCTCTCGCTGTAGTTCTCTACTAATATCCCTTGGGCAAGGTTTTTTGTTCTTGTTGTGGTGGCGTTAAATATGTTCCTGCCGTAACAAAGGCAATATACACGTATTAAGTCAAAGAAAACATGTAAAAAAAACAGATGGTGGTATAATACTTATACTTATATATAGAGATGTCCCGATCCGATCATGTGATCGGGGATCGGAGCCGATCACGTGATTTTCAAAAGATCGGTAAATACTTTTTTAAAATTTTGTATTCAATGTTACAAAACAAAAATGACCATGTTCAAGTCTTAAAGTCATCCTGAGGCCTTAGTTTTGGTTTCAAATTACAGAACATCATGTATGTGTTGCTTCTTTGGGGCTTGTTTTCATAGACCTGGTTGCTTATTTCTCTCAAATCTGGCAACAGAGTGGGCAGGGCGCAGTGTCTAATTGTAGCAGTAAGCTAACGAGTACTGATAAGCTTTATTTTGTTTTGATCCAATGCTGCACAACTGAACTGATCCAATGCTGCTGTGAAAGAAAGAAGCTATATCCATGTTGGATAGAATATCCAATTTAAATGAAAAAATAACCTTAAGGGACAACTTGAATGTTTTTTTGTTTTTTTCTCTTAATGCATTGCATAAAGATCGGATCGGGAAAAATCGGTATCGGCAAATTGTCAAAATCAAATGATCGGAATCGGATCGGGAGCAAAAAAAGGTGATCGGGACATCCCTACTTATATATCCTTTTGAAACAAGCGAGGGCCCCTGTTCTGCTCTCACCTCGTGACAGAGTCGTTGCGTCTTCGGCCAATCAGCAGCTGCGTATGCCAGCTTTGTTCTACTTTGACCGTGAGAAACAACTTTAATGCTACACAGACAAGATAGACAACATTTGGCCGCTGCTGTAGTGAATGTAATCTCATTTGCTTAAAGGATGATGGCAGTTAGCATGGCGAATAACGATGTTTGGCAGATCCCTACTTCGCCCTCTGTTCAGCAGTCCTTGTTGTTTAGCTAGAGAGATACATGCGCTGCTTTCTCTTGACCCAATTTACTCACTCAGATTCCTGTGCACAGCTGCATCTCTTTGAGGAATGCATGGCTTTTCATGAGCTTGTTGTAAACAGAGAGATGGTGGTGATGCTTTGTTTTGCTGAGCTCAGTGTACAGTGTCAGCAACAATACAGTTACATTTTGACCTGAAAGTTTGCTGACTTGTGGTCAACAAAACTGAACAGCTTTTATTGAAGGAAAGCAATTCCGGAGCGATTGGGACCGTAACCCTGTGACCCTAAACTCTATCCTCCTCTGTGATTTTACTGGTAGATCCAGTAAGTAGTGTGTTTAGTAGCGGCGATTTTGACTGAGTCTCCTAGTCTCTACGTTCAAGTCTCTACACCTATGTTTGCGTTACGACACTTATTAGCGTAGAGTTCTAACACAGTGGCGTAGAGGGAATAAGTGGACCACAGCACAGGAA
>NW_011364590.1:248672-256897 GCF_000735185.1 Notothenia coriiceps
GTCAACGAAGGGGAGGCGATGGCCGGAGAATTTGTTCCGGGCGCGGGGTGGTGACTGAGAAATGGAGTCTGTGTGGCATCTGAGATATACGTAATGTAATTACGTGTGTTACAAGTTATGACGGATGACGTGTATAAGAATATAGTATCTACATTATAAGCTATTGAGTGACGATAAATTGATATAAAATAATGTCACAGGAATTTCTAAAACAAAAATATAAAACATACGTGGTCTGTAGTTCAGTTTAGGGAGCATACACACCTTGTATGGACCGGTTATTTGGGCGAAAGACTAAGACTAAGACTTATGTTCCACTCTCTACCCCAGGTGTCTCTATTGAATAGATTTGTCTCTCTTTTCCTCAAAACTCTGTTCCGATTTTTATAACTACTCTCGTCGTCCTACAATTTCATTTAATACTTTGTGGAGTAGGTTTTATTAGAAAAAATCGGTTCTCTAACTCCTTTTCAGGTGGTGAGAGGTTTTGGTCCTGATGGAGCGCAGCCTGCTGCCAGAGGGGAGGGGCTGAACAATTTGTGGCAGGGGTCGGCCACTATCTTCCCTGCCCGCCTCAGGGTCCTGGAGGCGTGCAGGTCGGGGGGCTGCGTTCTTCCTAAAGTCCACAACCATCTCCACTGTCTTGAGAGCTCCAGGTGGTTGTCCCTGAACCAGGTCACCAGATGGTCCATCTCCCACCTGTAGGCAGACTCGTCCCCACCAGAGATGAGTCCGAGGAGGGTGGTCTCGTCTGAACGAGTGTGCTGGAGGAGGAAGTGAAGGGCCATGTTGACAGCGTCGTCCACAGACCTGTTGGCTCTGTAGGCGAACTGCAGGGGGTCCAGGAGGGGGTCTGTGATGGATTTGATGTGGGACAGGACAAGGCGCTCAAAGGACCACATAACCACAGAGGTCAGGGCGTGTGTCGTCATTTAATCCTGTGATCCTTGTTTTCTTGGGAACCGGGATGATGGTGGAGGTTTTGAAGCATGCTGGGACGTGGCATGTCTCCAGTGAGGTGTTGAAGATGTCAGTAAACACAGGAGACAGCTGATCAGCACAGAGCTTCAGGGTGGAGGGGGAGACATTGTCAGGTCCAGCCGCTTTTCAGCTATTGAGTTTTCAAAGAAGTCTGCATCCCTTTCATTGATTGAGAGAGAATTTGATGTGTCGGGGGAGGTCAGTGATGTGGGAGAGTGGGACACTGAAGGGGAGGGTGACGTGGAGGTGTGAGACTGAAGCTGTTGGGAGGTATCATGGGGGATGGTGTCAGGACTGAACTCTGTCTTCAAATCTACAGTAGAACTGATTCAGATCGTTTGCAAGGCGTCAGTCGTTCATTCAGGCTGTGCAGGCTTTTATTCTCTGATAATTGCTGTTATTTGAGGGAGAAAACACCTCTTTCTAAAACAAAGATGTTCTTTTTAAAATGTCTTTGGTGCTGTTTACACGAGAACGGTTGTATCCGCTACCTTTCTCTTTCGTGTAGCCCGTTCGTTCACACGAGGCCGTCACGGAAACGCGGAAACGGACCCCGCTAACGATAACGGGTCCCAAGGATAGATCTGCAAACGGAACGCTCTGGGTGCCAAACGGCTCCGTGTGCATGCCCTATACGATCATTTCCTGATAACGATGAAGCCATAGCCCCGCCTCTGCTGCTCACTGCTGTAGCATGGTCAGTAGCTACTGCTAGTGCTACAGATGTTAGTGCAAAATCTACATCACAACCATCAGCAACAAGTCGACATGGAGAATTACATAAACTACATGTTGCTAAATCCACCGCGGGGCATAAAAAGAAGGGCAACCATGGCAACCACGCTCGGGGTCTTCTTCGCTGCTTTTGGTGTATTTTGCGGCAGAGGTACAGCGCCACTTACAGGCCCGGCATATGTACTACAGCGTCTCCAGCGCTTTCGAGCGGTCTCGTGTGGACGGAAGACTTTTTTAGACTTTTTTTAGACTCTGCTCTGTCCTTCATCTCACAGAACTTGCTGTAAGTCTGTGTCACACTTTCTGAAAACACTGTCTCCACATTACATGCCTCGGTCACCGTCTTCAGTCTCATTAATCCCACTGAAGATGACTTTTCATTGCAGTGCTGTAATCCCCTCCTCACATGGTCATCCAGAAAGGTCAGACAAGGTCCTAGTCTCTCTTTCAGACCTCATTTGCTGGCAACATTTTGTAAGATTTAGGAAAGAGCCAAGGGGGATATTTAAGGTGGAAGTAGACGCTATGCAGAGGAGATATTTTGTCAAAAGCTTTTACCAGAAGAGCTGTTGCCCAAAAGATAAAAAAGGTAGATGAATTGAGGAGGTTAAATAAAGGAAAGACTGGAAGCATAATACTGGTGCTTCATTATGTGGCCATTTCGAATAGGTGTACATGCAGGTAGTTCTGATAAAAGAAATCTAGTGTTTTTGAGAAACCACCAACATAATACTTTTTCGCTTTCTCAAGAAAATATGTATGACCATCATACATTGATGTAAACACCAAACATTGACATCAGGGGTAGACAGGTAAACGTACACAGCAAACAACATAAAGAAAAAAGTATAAAGAAAGACATATAACGAAAATACTTTAAGTACAAATATTTATCAAATACTCATTTGGTTTTGATTGCCTTCTTATTTTTGATAGCGGTGCCATATTGTTGTTATTCTAATGTGCAAAATGTCGTTTCTTGTGAATGTGAAATGTTCCCAGTTTTACAAAAAAAACAATATTTGTATCAAATCCATCGCCATTAAAGTTTATAAAAATGTACTCGTCCTGAATTTCCTCGTCCTGAGTACAAACAGTCATAGAATAAAGGAAATCTATTGTATGTAGCATTTCAAATGAAACCTCTTAGGCTTCATGATTGAGATCAAATGTGTTTCCAATTGATTTACATAAAGTGGAGCCCATGGAGAATCTCCTTGAGGGCAGATTTGGCTTCAATTTCTAATATGTCAACTTCACCAAACCAAGCAATACACCACCAACATAATACTGCGTTACTCGTGTGTATTCTCTTTCCCTCCTGGTGTGTGTTTCAGCACTTAGCCTGGGTACCTCACCGTATATCGACTTCACATCCAGCAGGAAATGCTTTTTATGGAAAGCTTTCTCCTGCTCTCACACAGAAGGAGCTCTCACTGCTGCTCAGCCTGCAGCACATAGCCTACATCACAGAGAAGGAGGAAGACAAATATGGTGATGTCATCTCTATGTGTGCCTCTCTTTCTCTCTCCTCCTCTCCCTCGTCCTCTCTCAGAGGCTCGGTTGTGAATGTAATGTTTTCTGCCACCCGAGCTGCACGAGGTAGGTCCTTCATTCCCCTCCCTCTTGCACATGTGCATGCTGCCTCTGTGGGGAAATGCTCCTGAACTCGACCTGGATGAATATAGTCTGTTTATGTCGCTGTGGGTTTTATAATATCACTCTCGACGCTTCTTTTGGGCGTAAATGTGTGCGCTCGGCTGGGTTAACAGATGCTGATTCACGAGGTCACATATTGAGTCGATACTGGGAGTGTGTCCGGAGGTGTCAGGCTGCAGAGAACTGTTGAAATCCCAGCCTGAGACGAGGAGTTAAATCATAAAGCTGCTGACAGCATCCGTCGTGTTTGGATTAGGATTGCGATTCATCCTCCTGCTCAGGCTGTTTTTCTTTTTTTTTTTGTCCACCATGAACTCCTTTTTCTCAAAGGTCATTATCGGGTCACAGGAATATCGTCTGTCGCTGTGACCTTTGCACTTTTTACACCCTTTTGATGCCTGCAAGTCCTCTAAAACCAACGATCTTAAGGCTGATTGTGCTGACATCTCAGCCTCTCTCTTCTGTTACGCAAGAGGCATCACACACACACACACACACACACACACACACACACACACACACACACACACACACACACACACACACACACACACATATATAATAACTGGGACTCTGTGCGTCACACACATCTCTTCACCGCGCAGCTCTGTAGTTCTGTCTGGTTTTCCTCTCGTTTCGTGCCGTACGTTAGTAAGCAGTGTTTGTCTATTATGGGATGGAACAGCCGAGGTCACGCGGTCTCCTTGACACCGCGGGAGTTCAGAGCTTTCATCACGCTCATCAGCACTCCCATCCACATGTCGCTCTGATTTATCAAATGATATGTCCGTCATCATCTTTTGCATATCATCTTTTTTGAAGGTGACTGACTTGCTGCTGGTAGTCCACGTGCCAATTCCCACAGAAAATGGATGTTAGTGATACCATTATATATTTTTACACAAACACAACCGAACATTCCCCAACATTAGACATATGGCAGATTACAAAATAATGCTTAAAATAAATAAGATGAAGTGTGCAGTTACTAGAAATCAGTTTAAAGTGCAGACCAAGAATATAATAACATTTGCATTTTAACAAATTCAACAAAAATACAATAGAAGCAAGTCCACAAACAGAGCAGAGTACAGCTTACACTTCTCCAAATAGCTTAACCATATTTCACAGAATTAGATATTAAAGAAAAAGTGATTCTGTGTCATGCTGTTTTTTTTTTTAGAGATGTGAGGTGTAGACCCTGGTAACCTGTTTTTAAGATACATGGGGCAGTGTTTAATCTCTACTTCTGGGTCCTGGGTCCATATTATCTACATTCCTCAATTACCTAAATGATAATTAATTAAAAAAGCCTAGTTCATTAATTGTAAGCTTTAAGATGCGTTCGAAGGACATTGTCCACGTTGATGAGGCGCTCGGACGAAAACAAAAAGTACAACTTTTCTGGATCCATATCGTCTAAATTCCTCCTAAATAATAATTCATTTAAAAAAAGCCTACTTTTGTGTTTTGGCCTAGTTCATTAATTGTAAGCTTTAAGATGCGTTCGAAGGGAATTTTCCACGTTGATGACGCTCAGACAAAAACAAAAAATACTGTTTGAATTGTATTGAAGTGTTAAACAGGGGAAACATGAGACATTACAACCTCATGCCTTGCTTGTATCTCTCATCCAGCATGTTGGCTCCGTATATCTCACTTAACAACATGTAATAATTTCTCAAACGCTCAGCAGTGGCAGCAGATCTCTGGCTGTCAGACAGCAGCGTCCCTACGATCAGTTTAGTCTCTGAAATTATTGCTATCCTTGCCCGCCCTTCAGCTGAGCTCCACGGTTAATCTCAAAACAATGAAAGTGAACGTTTCCACTGCTGCACATTCAAAACAATAGTAACAAGTCATCCGACCAACATCCTATTATTTTCAACCTGAGCATTTCCTGTGATGTTTGTTTCTTGTTAAACAACCTGCTCTTAAAACAATGCATACTTTTCATGTTGTGATATATGCAATATTTAACAGCCTGCCGTTAGTAATATGCAGCCCTAATTAAAAGTGCATATTAATCAAATCCTATTTAAAGCTGCTGAAAGAAAAAAATGTCAACGGTTTATTTTTGTATTTATATATTACATAACATGGAGAACATAAATAACCTTTGTGGGAGATCAGTTGTACTTAATGAAAGGGATTTTGTGTCATCGTTCTGCGCAGAAACCTTTCTCATTGTTTTTATTATGGTATTGTGTCATAAATCCATCATTTATCCACCAATATTCGTCACAAAGAAACAGGGTTTGTTGCACATTAGTCCAAGTTTCCTGTGCCACTAGACTGAGATCCTGTGCATGTTGTTTTAGTTTTGTTCGCAGGTGTGCATATTCACAAACCATGTGTTTACGCTCTTAAACTTGACTCTGCAATCTGATCGCCTAAAGGTATATATTCTTTGAAAAGGTTCCCTGTGATCTGTTGGCTCTGTGGAGGAACCCCTCTGCAGCTGTTTCACGCCTTGTTTTCGGGACACTGCCAAGCCACACATTTTAGGATTCCCCGTGTGTTTGCCCTCTATCTTTGGCATTGGCTCAAAGCTCTCAGCTGGCACACTGCTGTGGTGCGGCTGAGACAGATTGTTATGGGCCAGCAAGGGGAGAGGTGTCAGAAAAGTGTTGTAGAAAATAAAGACGGTAGTGTAGTAGCAGAGTGGATTGTCTGTGACTGGCGTGTCCATTGTTTATTAGGTGAATCAGAGTCTCCAACACGGCTAGTTCCGTGTTTTGAAAATATAGAAAAAGCTTAAAAAGGCACTCATATTTTGACAATAAAAGATAGAAGGTGCAGAGCCATGCTAGCAGCTCTTTGTACTTAGGCATAGCAGTGCTTTGAGTTAAATGCTAACATCAGCGTGCTAACATGCTTACAGTGACAAAAGGCGCATTCACACCGCAGTACTTTTCCCACAAAGGTTCATGAGAACTTAGTTCATCAGAACTCTTTAGTTCTGATGAACTAAGTACAGATCGCGTTCACACCGGAATAAGTCCCTGGGGGTGGATTAGGCAAATGAAGCCGCTGACGTCACTTCTTCTTCTTCTGCTTTGGGTTTACTGGCAGGCCGCAAACAACTTCACGGCGTATACTGCCGCCCAAAATCCCCGGCCGGAAGTCCCCGGAGTTAGGGACTTCAGAGTAAATCGCCAGAACGCCGACACCTCCTCATCTCCACCGCTCCCATGTTTTATTTTGTGTTGCCATAAGTTAGTCACTCTGCGTTTCTGCGCTGGGCTAATGCTAATGCTAATAATGCTAATAAAATGGTAGCTTCACAACACTTTTTTTTAGTTTTACGGGGCGTGGTTTGCAATCCGCCCAGCCAATCAGAAATATAGCTCTTTTCTCACAAGAGAGCCGCATGAGAGTCCCTGCTCTCTAGCAGGGACGGAAAAGGGGGTAAAAAGGTTCTCATGAACTAATTTTAGTTCTGGCTCTTTTTGGTGTGAACGCGACATTTCGGAACTATATCGGAACTAAAGTGGGAAAAGTACTCCGGTGTGAACGCGGCTAATTTGTCAAATAACCCCAAATTCCTGCAGAAATCTGGAGGGTTTGTAATTCAGCTCTCAATGTGTCTGTAAATGATTATCAAGGATGTAAGATATGGAATAAATAAAGCACTTTATTGTGATGAATAATGTTGAAAGGAGGCTTATTTTCCAAGCAGATAAACATAAACAAAGTGAGACATTTGCAAGAAAATGTCTCGCTTTGTTTATGTTCATCTGCTTGGAAAATAAACATTATTCATCAGCAATGTAATCCACATTCTAAATGCTCAACAAGGTTCTTTTTTACATCCTTGATAATCGTTTACAGACACATTGAGACCAAATAAGATGAGGGTTTTTCAGATAATTCAGGTCTCTATAGGCGCTTTCACACCGGATTACTTTTCCCAGGAATAGTTCCAATAGTTCCTGGGATGTTGCGTTCACACCAAAAAGATCTGGAACTAGAACTTTTTTTTGCGAACCTTTTCACCCCCTGCTAGAGAGCAGGTACTTTCCCGGGAGAAAAAGGTCCCAATTTCTGATTGGCTGGACGAATTGCAAACCACGCCCCGTAAAACTCTTTACGGGGCTACCTCTTTAATGGTGAAGCCGCCATTTTATTTGCTCGCATTAGCATTATTAGCATTAGCATCAGCCCAGCGCACCAACAACTAACTTATGGCAACACAAAAGAAAACATGGGAGCGGTGGAGATGAGAAGGTGTCGACGTTCTGGCGATTTACTCGGAAGGCTTCAGTAGAAGCTGCTGGGAGTCCCAGCAGCTTCTACTGAAGCCTNAGCCTTCCCCAACTCCGGGGACTTCGGGTGGCAGTATACGCCGTGAAGTTGTTTGCGGCCTGCCAGTAAACCCAAAGCAGAAGAAGAAGAAGTGATGTCAGAGGCTTCATTTCATGGATGTATAATAAGAACTGGAAACAGCGTGGGAGGCGGGGCCTCGTTCATTCCTATGAGAGTTGCTCATTGGCGCATGAAGACAAAATGGCCCAACTTTTGAAAGAGCGAAACATCACGAAAGTATTCATATAATCATATAATCCGTTCTTATTGTGCATCCATGGGTAAAGGTGTAGTGCTGAACATGTCACATGAACGTGCCGGGCGGCGCGGTCCCGTGGGTTAGATCCGCGTTCATAATGCAGAGGAAAATAACTCTCAGAATAACGTTATTAGCACATTTTACAACTTGAGGACCGAATGTTTTTAATAAGGGCTATACAAGTGTTCATACTGGGTAGTTTATTTAGTTTAAAGAAAATTATCCAACGATTTACAGACGTCTCTTTCCCGATGCTAGTCAATGGGAAAAAGTATTTCCGGGC
>NW_011364590.1:257371-267624 GCF_000735185.1 Notothenia coriiceps
TGGTAGTGGTAGTGGTAGTGGTAGTAGTTGTAGTTGTAGTAGTGGTAGTGATTGTAGTGGTAGTGGTTGTAGTGGTAGTGGTTGTAGTTGTAGTTGTAGTAGTGGTAGTGGTAGTGGTTGTGGTAGTGGTTGTAGTTGTGGTAGTGGTTGTAGTTGTAGTTGTAGTAGTGGTAGTGGTGGTAGTAGTAGTAGTAGTAGTAGTAGTAGTAGTAGTAGTTGTAGTAGTAGTAGTAGTAGTAGTAGTGGTTGTAGTTGTAGTTGTGGTAGTGGTTGTAGTTGTAATTGTAGTAGTGGTAGTAGTGGTAGTAGTAGTAGTAGTAGTAGTAGTAGTAGTAGTAGTAGTAGTAGTAGTAGTAGTATTAGTAGTAGTTGTAGTATTAGTAGTAGTAGTAGTATTAGTAGTAGTAGTAGTAGTAGTAGTAGTAGTATTAGTATTAGTAGTAGTTGTAGTAGTAGTAGTAGTAGTAGTAGTAGCAGTTAATAATATATTTATATCGTGTCTAAAGCCCTTCAATAGTGTTTTATTAGATGTGTTATATTCACGGTCTACTGTATATTTTCTACTTTTTAATGCTGATTTAAATTCTATTTTGGGATGTTTAAATTCCAGTATTGTTTATTTACACTCTTCAATTGCTACTTATGTGCAATGCCTTGTTTTGTTGTTGTTTACGCTGCTGAAATGCAAACATGTCCCAATTTGAGATCAATAACGTACCTCTTCTCTTATTGCTATGTAAATGAATGTCCTTTTTAAGTTGTTAGGTATCTAATAGGGGAAGTATCTTCTCATATCTCCTACATAATTCTTTCTTAAATTATCTCTTTTTTATGTGCAAATAACAGAAATCAGCGGGCGTTATTCAGGCTTTGCAGCTCCGAAAATAGGTGCTTTTCGAGTGTGAATATTGGTCTAAAATAAGGAGGTTTCTTCATTTATCTCCTGGATAGTGTCCCAACTTAATAGGGCTTTTCAAATATGCTAATAAACACATCTGCATGCACTGTTTAGGCTCTGCAGTTCCATCTCAACTTAAAGAAAGTAGGAGTTGCAGAGCAGTGAAACTCACCTCTTGGTCGAGGAGGATGTTTTCTGGCTTCAAGTCTCTGGAGAAAATAAAGATAAATAAATCAAATGCAGTGAATTAAACGCAGAGTCTAAATTACTACCCCATACCACAGATACAATAACAATAATGTAGACGTTTTGTGTCATGACTACAATGACAGGAATTCAAATATGAATACAAATCAGATTCATCAGAACATAAAAGTATATAAATTCTGATTAACTGTAGAATATAGTTTTGTAATCAAACTCAAATAACTCCCAAAAACAATCGTAAAAGTGGAGTTACAGCCCTTAAATATTACATTTACACCTAAACCTCATGGCTTCATTGTGTGATTTGATAAGGCTTGACAGTAGATGTAATTAACAAACAGTTTGATCAATAATAATAAAGGTCTCTTCACTTTAATCTCACCTGTACACGATGTTGAGGGAGTGTAAATATCCCAGAGCGCTCGCCATCTCTGAGATATAGAATTTGGCCCTGGGTTCTGGAAAGGTTCTCTCCTTCTGGAGATGGAAGAACAGCTGAGAGGAAGGAGAGCAGTTCGATTAGTGACAGGAAGTCAACAAACACCTGAGCTTACAGACAGAGAGATATCTGAGATAGAAGAGGTACGCTTACCCCCAAAACATGTGTTTATTGTCTTAAATCAAGTCAAAGAAATCTTGATAATCGCCCAGTTCTGTACGACTTTGTCTGCGCTTTTTGAGTTCTGAACATTTGAGTTTTTTCTCCCAGAATATTTGACCTTTTCTGGAGATTTAAATAAGAAATCTGGTGAATTTACGACTTTAAATGTTGCATATAACGCCATGTGCATAATCATACATTTCTAGAAGTTGAATGTCTCTTTGAAGACATTTAGAGACTCTTTGAGCACGTCTCTTTGTGTTGCATTGCTTTGTAGACGTTCTCTCTGTGGTCATTTCCTGTGTCCTTGTAGAAGAGGCTTACGGTGGTCCTTTTGTGCCTTAATGGTCAATTAATGTCTCTTTCAGGCCTGTTATAGAGTATGTTGCGTCTTCTCATGGCCTTTCATGTCTCTCTTTGGTCCTTTCCTGTGTCCTTGATGACGTTTTGAGGCTTGTTTTGGTTGTTTTTCAATGCTTTGTGTCTCTTTTTGGATATTTAGTTTCTCTTCATAGACATGTTGAGGCTTAGTGCGGTCTTTTTGTGCCTTATTGGTCGATTAGCGTCTCTTTTAGGACGTTTCAGGCCTCTTTTAGATTATTTTGTGCCTTTTCGTAGACATTTTCTGTCTCTTTTTAGTTGTTTTGTGAGTTTCCACCTATAAAGTCTCTTTTAGGCCACTTTTAGATTATTTTGCGTCTTTTCGTGGACATTCTCATTCTCTTTCTGGCCATTTCCTGTGTCCTTGCTGACGTTTTGAGGCTTGATTTGGTTGTTTTTCGCTAAATGGTTGTTGAATGTCTCTTTAAGGACGTTTCGGCCACTTTTATATGATTTTTGTGCCTTTTCGGTCTCTTTCTGGTTGTTTTGGGATATTTCTACTACAAAATATACATGAGCAATTCCTTCAAACTAAGGCTAATGGCGGGCTTTAACATGTTGAACCCTGTATCGACAGGATAAGTGCTAGCCTGGGTCATGCTAATGGTGTTTTGAACAGCTTTCCTTCACAGTTACTCAGAGTTTCAGTGACTCTCAGGGAGGATTCACACCACGTCTGACGCATCACTTCCTGTTTCCTCTCTCAGCTCTTTCGAACCCGATGACTCAGATATGTGTGACAGCGTTACTCATAGAAACACAAACACTCACTTCTCCTCCGTTCACAAAGTCCAGCACGAAGTAGAGCTTGTCCGCGGTCTGGAAGGAATAATGAAGTCCAACCAGGAAGGGATGTTTCACGTTCTTCAGAAGCACGTTGCGCTCCGCCATGATGTGCTTTTGCTGATTGGAGAGCAGAGTTCATTGATAGTGTTGTATCTTATACTCTGAAGCTGCTCTGTCCCTGCATTGAGATCCATTTCACTTTATATTGACTTTCTTTATTACTTTATTAAATATAAGAAAACACACACACACTTTGTCCCTGAATCATTCCTCAGTTTCTCTGAAGACTTTGCTCCACAGATATTCTGAAATGTGACGGTGTAGAGTTACCTCTTTCCTGTTGAGGATGACCTTCTTCTGTAACACTTTGACGGCGTAGAACTTCTCGTCGTGCTTTCGTTTAGCGAGGAACACCTGCGTGAAGAGAAGCTCGTTAACAAGAGGCTCGTTAAAGAGAAGTGCGTTAACCAGACTCTCACTTCCTGCGTGGGAATATCCCGACACATAGAGAACCAGAACTGATGCTACCACACAGAAAGCTGCCTAACTTATGATAAAACTACTTTAAAGATGCATAAAGGATCAGAAATACTTAATTTGTTGGAAAATAATAAAGGAAACTCCCGGTGTTACAACAGCAAAGAGACGGAGCAGATAGAAGGCAATAGTAAAAGTAGACTATCAATAAAGTGGATACGCAGCAGCAGTGTCATAGCGCTGGCATTTTATGTATACGGTTTATATATATTTGGGATAATGTGCTCTAGGGAAACAGAAAGTTAACCAGACTCTCACTTCCTGCGTGGGGATATCCCGACACATAGAGAACCAGAACTGATGCTACCACACAGAAAACTGCCTAACGTGACTCAAAAACAACAACAACAACATGTCAGACAAAAACAACAACAAATACATGTCAGACATCACGTTTCTGCAAAGATATCTTATAAAACGTGCTTTCTAGAGGATAAAACTACATTTAGGAGGCTTACAGAATCAGAAAGTAATACGGGAAATTCCCGGCGTTACAACGGAAAAGAGACGGAGCAGATAAAAGCCAATACTAAAAGTAGACTAACATATCAATAAAGTGTATTCTGTACATCGCAGTGTAGAGATGCAGTTTATATATATATATGTATTTACTCTAAACAGAGAGTGCTTTTTATATTCACATACCTTCCCAAAACTCCCCTTTCCTATGACTTTCAGAAAGTCAAAGTCTGTGGGCTTGGCTCTGAAACACAAAAAGAAAACACATTAATGTACAAATAGAAATATATGCGGTTAAACACACTTTGTTAGCTTTGTGGTAAACATTAGGTGTTAGACGTGTAAATATTAGATAGCTGTTGTGCAGTCGTTGCATTACAGAGTAGGAAAGAGTGCATAGATATAGATCTATAACGTTATCAGTGAGTTGAAATGTAGACAGAGAGTGGACAGGCGACTTACTGAGGGTTTCCAGAGGGTCCCAGGTTAATGTTTCTGGAGGTAGAGTTGCTCTGAAGACAAGGACATAATATAGATGAGTTTGGACTCTTAATAAGGCTTCTGTGTAGTTCCCCCTCTTCTTCAATCAGTGTTTCTGCGCACATGAGTTCATGTTTATCTCCTTAAAAACAACCTTCTAGCAACAAATGAGAGTTCACACCCTGTGCTCATTTCCTGTGTCCTGGCAGTCTAGTTTTGGTTGTTTCTCAATGCTTTGTGTCTCTTCATAGACAGTTTGAGTCTTAGTGTGGTCCTTTTGAGCCTTAATGGTCGTCTAGCGTCTCTTTTAGGACGGCTCAGGCCTCTTTTAGATTATTTTGCATCTCGTCAGGGACAGTTTGTGTCTCTTTTGGGTCATTTCCTGTGTCCTTGTAGACGTTTTGGGTTAGGGTTACCCGTTTTGGGTTAGGGTTACCCAGCGGTCAAAGGGTTTTCTTTCAGGTGATTTCATTCATTTCTATCTGTATTTATTTTGAGTGCATTTAGACTGTTTTAAAGTTTTAAAGGAAGTCATTGATCTAAAGTGGTTAAAAAGGGACTCACTCTGTCGTCTTCGTCCTCAGAGGCGTCAGAAAAGTGCTGCATTTTGTCCATCAGCAGAAACTCCCTCACGTCTGGCCTGGAGATCAGGAATAAAGCAACATAATCATCAACATGTCCATCTGTTAGGTCCCTGAAGGCATCACTGCTGATACAAGGTCCCTGAAGGCATCACTGCTGATACAAGTCATTATATATTTCATATCAAGGCCTCACTGGTTGCAGAGCTGAGAGACGATCCTCTTGATGAACTCGTGCAGCCCGGCTCGTCTCTGCTTTATGAACTCTGCAGAACATTCAGATATGATTTAATACCCGTGCAAACAGAGAGATGCAACGTGCGATTAACGATCAATTTCTAGATAAAAGGTCAGAACATATTGAAAAATGTCTTGTTTTGTCAGTTTTAACAACCATATATTCAATTTAACATGATATCAAACAGAGAATCTCCAGCATGTAGAGGCTGGAAACTGAATTTTAACACATGCCTTGTATTTAATGAGCAGTTTGTACATTATTATTCTATATTTCAGATTAGAGGACGAAATCCACTAAATACACGTTTTTAATGTTTGAACGCCTTTACGGTGGCACATACCGATGTACGATGTACGGTACGATGGCACATACCGATGTACGGTACGATGGCACGTACCGATGTACGGTACGATGGCACATACCGACGTACGGTACGATGGCACGCACCGACGTACGGTACGATGGCACGTACCGACGTACGGTACGATGGCACATACCGATGTACGATGGCACATACCGATGTACGGTGGCACATACCGATGTATGATGTACGGTACGATGGCACATACCGATGTACGGTACGATGGAACATACCGATGTACGATGTACGGTACGATGGCACGTACCGATGTACGGTACGATGGCACATACCGACGTACGGTACGATGGCACGCACCGACGTACGGTACGATGGCACGTACCGACGTACGGTACGATGGCACATACCGATGTACGATGGCACATACCGATGTACGATGGCACATACCGATGTACGGTGGCACATACCGATGTATGATGTACGGTACGATGGCACATACCGATGTACGGTACGATGGAACATACCGATGTACGATGTACGGTACGATGGCACGTACCGATGTACGGTACGATGGCACATACCGATGTACGGTACATGGCACATACCGATGTACGATGGCACATACCGANCTGCCAGCGCAACGCCCCCCCAGATCTGGTGCCCTAGGCAAGTGTTTTTCAAAGTGGGGGCCGCCAGGGGGGTCACGCAAAGTTTGAGGGAATTGGGATTTTTTTTTTTTTTTTAAAGTTACATTTTTTTTTTTTTTAGATGTTATTAATATCTGCATATCTATCAATATATGTGTCCATTGATGCCAATCTTTTAATATTTTATTTTTATTAATATTTATTTTATTTGATTGTTTTTAAATCACACGACCGCCCTTCAAGCCAATCAGAATCGAGCTGCCACTACTGAGAGTGAAACTGAGTATCTGCTCAGCTTTTGGAGCAAGTGAGAGCTGAACATTTCGCTCTGCAGCTGGATGAGAGCACGGATGTAGCAAATATTGTTGTTTATACATATGTTAATTGTTAATATTACTGTATTATAATGTTATTAAGGCATAAGTAGCTTTCAAAAATGCTAAAAATATATGTTAATTGTTCATATTACTGTTCAAAATTATATAATGTTATAAAGACAGAAATCACTTTAAAAATGCTTTAAATATGTTTACTGTTGATATTACTGTTTAATATTGTGTTAAGAATGTTTATAACAGAACAAACAATGAATGTAATGAATGACAAACAAAAGATAGATACAAAAAATGTTTAGAAGAATAATTGATTATTAATTGTTAATACAAATATACATTAAGAAAATGTATTAAGCTGTATGATTAATTAGTCATATTTTCCATCAGAATGTACTCATCATTTAAAAAAAAAATTGCAACAGGGGGGTCCCCGCCAGAGGATAATGCTATATGGGGGTCCTTGGCATGGCAAAGTTTGGGAACCCCTGCTCTACAGTACAGGTTAGCATCGAGTGTTAGCGAGGCTTGCTAATGTAAACAAAGACGAGATTACGTCCAAAACACGTCAGGCATTGTTTCTGATAGCAACTTTCTCTGGATCCACCATCCAAAATTACGTCATATCGGCAGCAAATCTGTATCCGCCCGTTGTACCCCCGTTTTTTTAAAGATTTGGGTATGGAGGAAAAGCAGAGAAAGGGTTTTATTTTCTGACACTGCGTGACTTCCCCGACGCAGCGAGTGCACTTTGCATGATAGGTCCCCTACAATTACATGCAGTTACAATTTGAATGCCAGACTTTTGCTTATAACACAGTAGGCCTACTGCTTAAGTAAAGATCTGGATATTTCTTCCACCACTGAACAGAACTGATTTCTGTTTTTATGAAAAGACTGTGGTGCAGAGTTTACATATCCAAAAGTGGCCTAAGATTGGAGTCAAGTAGCCTACCCTTAGTGTGCAGTATGCTAAGTGGACGGTTGTGTCTTTTTTTGTAATAATGAGATGCTATTTGGTGTGGTTGTTCTCTCAGTGTACTTTCTAGTGGATTTTGCAGCGGTTAGATGTTGGTTAGGACAGTACAAACAAATTGGTGATGCTTGAGAAGGCACACAGTAACTATATGTCTATTACAGTTCTGTTTTCTCAACTAAGACGACAAAATTCACTACGCAGGCCGGACCATGTACTTATACTACACTCTGTATATTTTGATCAGACTTAATCTCTCTGAGTCTGCAAAAGTGGTGAGTGTTCTTGGTCCGGACCTGTTGTGGGTTTACGGGAAAGGCCTCAGTGTGGAGAGCCGCAGCGGGACTCAGAGGTTGTAATTTGTCAGTTTTGGGTGTGTCAGTCAAACCAACCCTTGACACAAAAATGTAATTCCAGCATTATCAGTGTGTGTGTGTTTCTGTGCATTCCTGTATCTTCTCCAGGTTCCTCTCCATCCTGTGAGGTGTTACAATGGAGCTCGAGTCAGCCTTCCCCACAGCTTTATCAGTCCATTCCTCACCCAGGCCTCACCTCCATCCACCCCTTCACGGCCTCTACTGGGATCAGTAAGTGGACTCTTATATCAAAACCTGCTTTAATGTAAATGTTGCTTTTTTATTTGTTTCAGTTATGTCTGAAAAGGGCCCCTATTATGCTTTTTAGGGTTTCCCCTTTCCTCTAGTGTGTTATATAGGTTTTTGTGCATGTAAATGGTCGGCAAAGGCTAAAATCCCCAAGTTCCCTCCAGAGGGAGCTCTGAATTACTTTGTTTACTTCCCTTAAATAATGACATCACGGTGTAACACTAGTGGTTCCATTGGCTAGAGCTCCAACACATTGTACATGATAGGATAAGGGGCGGTTCATCTCTAAGCGGTTGACCAATCACAACAGAGCCGGCCAGCTAACCAATCAGAGCAGACTGGGCTCTGGTTTCAGACAGAGGGTGAAAAGAGGTGCTGCAGCACAGGCAGTATGAGAAAAATAAAGAGCTTTTTGAACATTAAAGCATGGAGGCATGTCCCAGTAAATCAGTTGACCAGTAGCCCTGATTAAAATACTTTTCTTTCTCATAGCTTATGCTCTGCTAGCTGGAAGCAATGGCTCGTCTCTCTACTCCTGGAGGTCTGATGTCAACCTGTTTGCCATGATCCTGAGGGTCCCTCCAGCCGACAGCTTCCTCTCTCTGGGGGTCCCGTCCCTCAACACCACCAAGACCCTCTTGGCTTCCTCTGAGGAGAACAGCTCCACTGTTTATGAATTCACTTCTGTCTCCAATCAGTCTGATTTCATACCCAGGTACCCCCATTGTTTTTATACAGGCTCATTTTTGCCCCGAAATACAAATCCAGTTAAGTTCCAGTTAAATAATGCATGCTTTGTTTTTCTTTATTCCTCACATTCAGTTTCGGGGAGTTGTTCTTTGCCCCAGGGGACAGCGAGCTGGAGATAGCAGTGAACATCGTGGATGATGACATCCCTGAGGAGCAGGAGTATTTCCAGGTCAGCCTGAAGAACCCGAAGGGCGGGGCGGAGATTGGGTTTGGAGGTCAGGTGACCGTCATCGTCCCAGCCAATGACGATGCACATGGAGTCATCGGCTTTGCTCAGGTGAGCAGAGAAAACCTTTTTACATTAGAGAGCTCATGCTTTTTTATGTTTAGTAGTCTATTACAAGTTTGTGCGCCTAACAAAAAGGTGTCAGGAATCTAAAACAAGGTTTACAGAACACAGGCCTTACTTATTTTTAAAGCTCAATCAAGGAGTTATCTGAATTTAATGTGTCAAAGAAATACATAGCTAAGTATTTTTGAAAAAGTAAATGTTGTTGTCTGTGTTAGCTGGTATTTTCATTTCACCCTTTCATCTATTGTAAAACCTCAGTGTTTTGAAACCACATCAGTATAATTTCAAGGGTACCTTTTAATCATTACAAAATGCTCTCTTAATGCAGATATATATTCTTATTTCCCCTCTTTAGAATTCCCTATCTGTGGAGGTGGAGGAGTTGGAGCAAAATAATCAGATTTCTCTGAGTGTGGAGAGGAAGAGAGGGACGTTTGGCAGACTGACCGTTCACTGGGCGGCCAGCGACAATCTGGCAGACATTTACCCAACTTCAGGAGTGGTGAGTAAACCTTTCCCCTCCTTAATAAATAATACACTTCATTTCACATAAAATAAACAATGGCCAAATCTCAAAACAACGTCTCAACTACGTTCAGTAAGGTTAAAGGTCCCCTATTACACTGTTTTTCATCAATATATTCCAGGTCTCAGATATATACAAACATGTCTCTGAAGTGTTTGGCTCCAAACACCAAACAGATCATTGCAGCATTACCCATAATCCCCTCTGTTTCAGCCCTGTTTCAAAAGTGCTGATTCTCTGTCTGTTACTTTAGATGAAAATAAGGAGTCCCTCCCCACGCCCCTCTGAGAGATATTTGGTTAAAAACAACAACAAAGGTGCTCTAGGAGGAGATTCGAGGTGATAAGGGGGGGGGGGGTACCTTGGTTGCTGATTGGCTAATGGTTACACAAGCCAAAACATCGTTATGACATCATAAAGTGTCCAAAATCTGATCAGCTCATTTTCAGACAGGTTTTTAATAATGGATCAGAACAAAAGTGAGCGAATATTTTTTCCTGAAACTTTCAGAATCTCTTCACACAGAGGGGACACATGTTGATGTAGAGAAGACATGAAGAAGTGGATTTTGCATAATAGGTGACCTTTCAAATCTGTTTTATTATAGGTAACGTTTTCTGAGGGCCAGTCGGTGG
>NW_011364591.1:0-3822 GCF_000735185.1 Notothenia coriiceps
TAGGGAGCACCGATCGATCGGCAGAGACGTGAGTATCGGTCGATATCGATCGGCGGCCGATCTATCGGAGCATCCCTAAGTTGCATGAGGCCGAATTTAACAAACACATTTAAATAATTGGTTTAAACAGCATAATAATAAGGACGATCGTCCGTTCTGTGATTCTCCAGAACACACACATGGCCAGTCCGCCCCTGTGTAGAATGTTATTTCAATGAGAGATGAGCAGATCGCCACTGGGCTTTCAACTAAAGACACAGCTACGCAAAAACTGCGGCATTTGTACAGCTCCTTATGGGGACTGCAATTTATGAATTGCTTTCCTCTGTGGTGAAACGATCAGCGCTGCACCACGGAGGAAAGCGGCAGAAAGTTGCCTGGAGTTAAAGAGAGCGGGGCTGCGTTGCGTGCATGGCTTCCTTCTGCAGGTAAGGGGCAGACCCGCTCTGGCGGCGGTCTCGTTCAGGATCCGAAAATCAAATTTAAATATTTTGCACACTTATTCCTAATGTGCCACTGGTTAAGGTGCCGCGTGCCAACGGTAGCACATGTGCCAGGGGTTGCCGACCCCTGGTCTAGAGAGTAGTACCCATAGAGTCCAGTAGAGGGTGGAGCCTGTGTGATATATAACCAAACATTTGAGGCATTTTCTACGACACAAGAATTAAGGGAACAGACATATACCATAAGATTTAAACACAATATGTTCAAGAGCCGTTAACATACATTTGATCTTGGAATAAACTCAGTATTTTAGTTTATTATTGACTGCTGCTCAAAGAGTGCTTCAGTCTAACCTTATTAAATCTTTGGACCTTGTATCTTTGTTACCGTATCTAGAAAACCTTAACATGTCACCAAAATCGACCCCCATTTCCTGCCATAATTCAAGTGCGGATGTTCACCATGAATTTCATGGCAATGAATGGGCAAAGAAAGTGGAGGAATCAAGCTAGAGATCACTGGACATCAGTAAAAAACATTACTACCTCGGTGTAACGGCAAACCTAACTTGTTCTTTAAGTATGGTGAAGATAGAGGGAAGGTGTTTGCTGAAGCGTGGGCCAGTTTCTTGAAGTTGCACAGAAGTGGGAGATAGTCACCACTGTAGGAACAGATAGCGGTAGCAATAATACTATTACAATACAGAGGGGAATCACAGCAAGCCTCCATGACAGCGGCTTTGTTTATGTTTTACCTATGTGTTGGAAAAAGCCGGATATCTTGCAAATAATAAATAAATCATGTTATAATGAATAAAAAAAACCTCAAAACCATCCTACCATTTTTTCATGCATTTATTTATAACAACACCACATCTAAAGCTCTTGTCTGTAGATGGCTCACAAACAGCAACAACGTCTGTCTATGTGTGTGTTATTAGGTGTTTTTATCTTGTTTTAGCTAGCAGAGGATAGATTGGGTATTTCCTGATTGGCGACATGATTCAAGGGCCACGACTGGAAAACGAAGAGCTTGCGCAGCATTAAGGGAATACATCTACTTGATGAGGATGCTTGCGTGGCACTGGCAGCTATAGGACCCAGACGGCGCCTTGTGCAGTATTATTCTAAATGTACAGCACCGCCTCTGATTAGTGAACACAAACAAAGAGGGAGAAAGAATGCTGAGCAGCACATGATGGATGCCTGTCTGCAGCGTCCTTCCGTAGAGTCACCCCCAGCCAACAACTAGCCTTTCCATCACTGCAGCGACAGAGGGCCTGGGAGGCAGAGGAGATGCTTACTTCAGAGCAATAAAAGTAAACCGAGGTTGACACAGAACAACAGGCCCTGACACACAGGCACTAACATATGGCAGAAGTTATTAAGTCAAACTCTGACCGATGGGTAGATTTCATCGGGGTCTGTCCCTGATAGGCAACACTGGGCATTTTTGCAGAGGGTTGTGTATGTGTGTAACTTAAAATGTGTGGTTGATTCCTTAAAGTAACTCGAATCAATGTCTGACAGCAGCTTGGAAGAATGACTTCATTGTCCTGTTATTTAATCAGGCCATATCTTATCAGCTCATATCATATGGTGGCTATTATGGCTGCATCTTGAATAACATATGGCTTTCAAATAGCTGTTCATTTCCATAATGGCCTCTCATTTATCACTGATGAAGGTGACTGTAAGTCTGCACATACAACAAGCATTAAACAAGCTTTTCCCAGTCACACATGCTGCATCTGTTATAGCACAAGCTAAATAGCTCGGAAAGGAGGGAATGTGTGTGTGTGTGTGTGTGTGTGTGTGTGTGTGTGTGTGTGTGTGCGTGCGTGCGTGCGTGCGTGCGTGCGTGCGTGCGTGCGTGCATGTGCGTGTGTGTTTGTTTGTTTGTGCTCTGAGGGGGGAGGATGGAATTATAAAGAAAAGATAACTATGTTTGGGTCAAATATTTCAACATTTCTATATGAAAGCTGGGTAAGATGTGGTGGGTAATTTTTTTTAAACGTCAGGTTATAAAAACACAAAATTGTGCTCCCAAAAAAAATTAGATGATCATTTTGGTCGAATGTCTAAACAGGACCTATGTTTACCATTGGTATTTGAGTGAATTGTGGCTTTTGGAAGAAGTACTGAGACCTTGCAGAGTCATAAATCTTAATAGGACTGAGGTCGAGGTGAGTTTACAGGTCAGCAGACTGCTGTTCATCTGTTTTCCTTTTTAACATTTGAATGAAAGGGGGTTAATGAACACAGTCACTGTAATCCCACAACAAATGTTATGAATTATTTTGTGATCATACTGTCCGACTATATGCAGTGACTGGCCTGATGAGTTGAGAAAAGGAAGCTTTTGAACTTCTCTAACAAGTTCTGTTTCCATTTGTCATACTAATATGTTGATAGCTTTCCATGTGAACATCTTAGAGCAACACCATGAATGTTTTCAAATAGAGGCTGTTTTAAGACAGTCAAGCTAGTTATTTGCTAGAGGGATGCCAAGAGGAGAGTCGGGCAGCTCAATCTGTAGTGACTTGTCATGCTAATTGATGTTGCTGGTTCGAGTCCCAGAACAATTAAAATCTCCTTGCCCTTGAGCAAGGCACCACACTGGGCGCTGTAAACCCAGATGGTTTAAATGCAGAGACTACATTTCACAGTGTGTGCAGAGCATATGACCAACAAAGAGGATTTAATTTGAATACTTCATTTCCAAGGAGATGAAAACCTGTTTTGCAAATGAATTGTATGCGTCCAGTCTTCTACTTTTAAAAAGGTATGTCAATCAATCAATCAATCAATGTTTATTTATATAGCCCAATATCACAAATGTTACATTTGTCTCAGTGGACTTCACAGTTTGTACAGAATATCAGTATGACAATACGACACCCTCTGTCCTTAGACCCTCACATCGTACAAGGAAAAACTTCCAGAGAAAACCCAAAGTTTAAAGGGAAAAATGGGAGAAACCTCAGGGAGAGCAACAGAGGAGGGATCCCTCTCCCATGACGGACAGACGTGCAATAGATGCCGTGTGTAAATTGAAAAGATAATAAATTTTGCTGTTTGGAAATGTATGTGTGTATAATGGGAAGATGAATCCACGAGGATATCCATCCAGGACTTATGATCCAGGACCACAGCCACGACTCAAGATCCAGGACTCGCGATCCATGACACAGGACCGCAGGATCATCCATGACTCCGGATCCCGGCGTATATAGACACCAAAAAGAAAGACATTTGGGGAAGCTGGGTTAATCGGAACATGAGAGTACACAGGTATAGGCAGAGAGAAGGAAGAAGTAAGATGTCCCCCGACAAACTAAGCCTATATCAGCAAAACTAGGGGCTGAATCTAATCAGC
>NW_011364592.1:0-2888 GCF_000735185.1 Notothenia coriiceps
GATTTTGTCAGAAATCGGGAGAAATGCGGGAGAAATATGAGCCCGGGAGGAAACCGGGAGAGGGCAATGAAATCGGGAGTCTCCCGCGAAAATCGGGAAGGTTGACAAGTATGACCTCATTGTGTGTGGCCCACAAGAGCTTGCAAAGAATATAATACGTTTATTATAAGGTTACGTGCCGCTTTACAGGAGCACGTTGCCCATAAACTACATGTCCCACAATGCATCTCATTTTGTGAGATGCGCACTGAAGAGACTTGAAGAGACTTGCAATTACTTGCAATTATTTGCCCTAGACTTCTGCTTTCAGACGTAGTTAATTGTGAAGTTATTACCCTATCCGATAATAATCCAATGCAGAAGAAATATTGTTAAATAATACATTATATTATATATATTATATTTATTTATCTATGTATATTTATATAGTCTTAAAGTTACCACCGGCCCTTTGAGTGCAACCATAATTCTAATGTGGCCCACGATGAAATTGAGTTTGACACCCCTGCTATAAAGGAACATCATCACGGTCACATGACTTCACGGTCACAACTGCTAAGCTAAAGGCGGCTAATATTCGGCGTGATGACGTTTGAGGCTCATATAGAAACTTGTTTTTACTGACATGTTTAATTATGTAAAAGATTAAAATCTCTTCACCACGGACCTTAAAATTGAAAACACATTAAAAAACCATTGTCTTCCAGGTGAGGGAACATGACGCAAAAAATGATGTTAAAGGTTCAAGATTCAAGGCTTTTGTTGTAATGTGTGCATAGCTACAGTGTAGTTAAGACAATTCAATTCTTAGGTCACAGGCTCCTCCAACAGAGCAACACAATAAAACAGATAATAGTGCAAGTAAATACAACTAAATATAATATAATATAAATTGTGCAGAATAGTCTATATACAGGTAATTGGAATATTGATATATATAAGTTGCAAACAGATGAATGTTCTGGATGTTCTTTCAAAAGTTCAGGTGCGTACTGTATGTTCTCCATGTTTCCTGTAGTTAAGCTTTCATACGGTGAAAAGTAATTGTGATACAAACAATGACCTCTTATCAAAAAGTTACCTCCAGAGCCACCTGTTCCAAAAATCAAGCTCTTGTCACTGTGATGAGTGTTTGCTTCTCAGCAGTACCAATCCGAAAAACAAGCACCTCTCACCCGGTACTTGTCCACAAAGCAACTGCTCCTGAGTGGCGCCTGTCAACAAAACAAGCACCCCACTGTACGGAGGTTACAGGCGACAAGTGCTTCTCAGCGGTGGTCGTGGAAAATGAAGCGCTGCTCAGATGTGTCTGTTCAATAAAGAGGCCGGCCTACGCACTACAGATGCAAAAATTAATATATAAACAAGCGCCCCTCTGTGGAGTGTGTTCTTAAATCAAGCGTCCCTCACCAGTGATTGTGTCGAACAATCAATCCTCAGCTGTCCCTGTCTAGAAATTAAGAGCCTCAGTAAGAAAACAAGTGCTCTTCTGTGGCGCTTTCCCTCTGATTCTGTACATCGAGCACTCCCTCGGTCCTACCTGGTCAAAGATCACAGAGATATTTCACTTTCATACCGCAGTTTCTGTCTTTTTTCTCTTTGTTATTGCATTCGCACGTCAGCAGGAATTCAGACACAATAAGCCTCCAACACTGACAGGACATCTCTCCACCGAGAGACATATTACCTGTTACATTTGTCCTAGTGAGTGAAACTCCTTTAAAAATAGACAGGGAAGCAAGAGATTCTTTAAATTTACATTTCTGTTGTATTGTACGTTTTTACACCACTACTTTCAGTTGATAGCTTTAAGTTTAGGCTATTTTAAATGATGTTCCTATCATTGGTCTTTAAAATAAAACCAAAAGCTGAATCATTTATTAAAATGCTTCTTCCATGACACAGAAATATTTAAAATATGGTAGCATTTGAAAATGAATAATGTTTCTTGTACTTGAAAAACTTGCCGGAAAACAGTTAAACATTTGAGTCTATTGCAATTTTTACTCCTCTACATTTGGTTAGTATCTGTAAATTAATGACAATTTTAGACAATTTTACCATTTCAATCTTTAAAACTAAACTAATAAATTAACTGAAACATGTTTTATTAAATTGCTTCTTAATGACACAGGTGGACAATTTCTTCTACTTAATAAATATGTCGAATATACTAATTTAGTTTTTTTTTTACAAAATGTGTGTATTGGTCGTTTTACTCCACAACATTCACTTGAATCCTTTCCTTGATTCACTACCTTGAACCCCTTAAAGAATACTTTTGATTTGGTACGTTTTCTTTATTGCAGTAATAGATTAAGAGACACATTTATTTTCTCTACTGTCCTTTAGCACCGCTTCAAACTGAACACAGCGTCCCTCAGTAGTTATACAGCAGCACAGACCAAACACATTTTCAGGTGTACCCGGTATGTACCAAAAGAAGCACCCCTTACACAGATTGTTTTGTAAAACAAGTGCTCACCATTGGTGCTCGTCAACAAAACAAGCACCCCTCTGCTGTCGAGGTTATAGATGACAAGTGCCCCTCAGGTGCGGCTGTCTGAAAATCAAGCGCTCCTCAGTAGTGTGCCAGCGACTGTCTGTGTCTGTAATTGCTTTGAGCCGTCAACTCAGTGGTAAGCTGAAAGGACCCAATTAAATCCCACAGACTGGTCTCTCTCTCTCTCTCTCTCTCTCTCTCTCTCTCTCTCTCTCTCTCTCTCCTCTCCTCTCCTCTCCTCTCTCTCTCTCTTCTCTCTCTCAACTCTCTCAAGAGAAACTGAGAAGTGAGTCATGCACTGAGAAGTGAGTCATGCACTAAGTGTGTCTTTTGTTAATAAAGTGATAAAGAAAGTCCCTATAAAGTGAGATGGATCTGAAAAGCA
>NW_011364592.1:2926-8720 GCF_000735185.1 Notothenia coriiceps
TGTGTGTGTGTGTGTGTGTGTGTGTGTGTGTGTGTGTGTGTGTGTGTGTGTGTGTGTGTGTGTATGTGTGTGTGTGTTTGAATGGGAGACTATAGGTGTTTTTTTACCCCCTACGTTGGCAGCAGCAGGACAGCAGTTCTCTCTTTCTCTATCACCTGCTTTCAAATTACTTTTGGTGTGCTATTTCCATCACTTGGTCTTTTGCTATTTAATCCAAATCACAGCTACAAATCTTCAGTTAAACACACTTGAATTAAATGTGAAATGCATCTAGATAAACAGATGCAGGTCAGATGTTTAGGGCTCACTTTGGTCGGGTGTCTCATGTACAGTTTAGGTTTACATCACAATACTGCAAACTTTCTTTAAACTAGTTTTTGTAGTTTCATTTTGTACATATTTCATCTTAGGAAAATGCCATTTTCATGTAGTATGATTGTACGACTTTCTTATCCTAAGCCTCATCCATGTTTGTGATGACTTCACTTTCACACAATCTTCCCACAAACAGACAGCAAAATGGGCAATCATTTAACACCATCAGTAGGTGTCTTCAAGACCACATTTTCCCTCGATGACTCACAAAAAAAAACAGAGTCGCTGTCACAGCTGAAGACACGGAGGGACATGTGAAAGGCAAATATGTGCGAAGGCCACAAAAAACCCCCGAAAGTGTCTCAACAAAGGAACCACGAAAAAAAGGATAAAACAACAAAAAACCAATTACTGAGCAGACAAATTGAATTAAACACACAATGGACACACAAACCATACTGAAATCAAACAGGCAAGGACACAAACAAACTGAGGACATCACCTCCGAGAAATGTTATTCCCCCCCAAACATCTTTCCACAACCTTGTTTCAGCTCAGTAAATAAACTATCCATCATCGTTAGCCATCTGGCGCCTCAGCCTATCAGAGGCCTGGGAAAGCTGTTACCGGGCGGCATAAGATGTGGTGGCTTGCCGGATAGGGCCAATTGCTTTTGAAAGATTACTGCTTAAAAACATGGCTGTAGATGTGTGTCATGTTACAGTAGCTTTGGAGGAAAGAGGGAAAACATCGGAAGCAGCCGCCATTAATTAACTCGTGTATTCAGACTCGGATTGATATTCCATTTCCTGACAATAACGAGATGTTTGGTTACCATGTTGGTGAGACTGATCCGAGAGTGTGTGTGTGTGTTGTGTGAGTGTGTGTGAGATGTAATTCCCCGAGCTCATGCCAGCTGAACAGGAAAGATTGAGTGTGTTTAGTTGTGTTTGTGAGAGAGATGTACTTCCTCATTGATGTTGTCAGGTGTTGCTTCTTATATTATGTTTGTAAAAGTGTGTATTTTTCTGCCTGCCAGACACATGCTGTATAGGATATTTAAAGAGAAATAGATACAAAAATTGTAAAGTGATATCAATAACCAGCTATTGACATTCTCTATACTGAAATTATCTTTTATATCTTCAACACGGCACTACAAACAGTCTGTTTTTCCACATCTTTTAGAGCCAACTTTGTATTCTGTATTGATTTTGGCCACCGTGTAAATATCCTCCCCGGCTGAAATCCATCATATTCTCTGTTTAGGTTTCTCTGTGTGAGACAGTGAAGGACAACAACACTGATAATTTGTGTTTGTCAGCGAGAGAAAGACACGCAGCTTCATCGATGCCTTCACACACCTCACACAATATGTGCTGCATTCAAAGACTGTATATACTGATCCATACACTGAGGCACTCACACATCAAACAGGGAGAAGGTGAACTGTGACGGGAATATTTTGCAATGGTTTGAGCGATACAGTGCTTTCTCTTCTCTCATGTGGTTTTTTAATTACATAAAGTGTTGGAGTCATGACGTATTTTTTTAGTCCAACCCGAAACATTTTCAATGGATTTTGGAATATTTTCAGAAAATAAGATCTTTGACAAACACACGATAGTGATACTTACATCAGGAGCATTTACGCAATGTTGTGCATTTTCATTTCAGTTTCTTACTTTGTATTTCTTCACCCCTTTCCCTCAAACTAGGAGAGTGCATTTACGTAGATACGTTGTGCCTCTGTTTCTTACTTCTCTTTTCCTACCCCTATTCCTCAGACCTATCCTAAGGGAGTAGACACGTTGTGAATCTTCACTTTTACTTTCTAAGGTCAAAGTTCATATGGCGAGGGATTCTTTTGAGCGACATGCGCCGGCCCGTGCCTTACCTCGGACTTCTAATAGAACTGCTCGGGTCTTGATAGATTGAGTGGGGAAGTTCAGGAGATATTGGTAGATAATCTCCACATATTAAAGGGGCCCTTTAATATGTTTGCCTCAGCTCAGAGATTTTATTTATAGGGAAACCTGCCTTGCATTAAAGGGGATCTTATTGTGCTTTTGGGGGATTTTCCCTTTCCTAGTTGTTTTAGTGCATTTAAATGGTCTACAAAGGCTAAAATCACAAAATTTCCGCCCCTGCTTAAACGAGCCCAATCTGCTCTGATTGGTTAGCTTGCTGGCTCTGCTGTGATTGGTCAAGAGATTATAGACGTGCCGCCCCTTAGCCCTCAATGTGTTGGAGTTAGCCAATAGAAGCACAAGTGTTACATAGTGACGTCATTATGCTGAGGAAGTAAACAAAGGAGTTCAATGGAGGCGAGAAACTGAACACAGGCATTTTAGCCTTTGCAGACCATTTACGTGGACAAGAGCCTATAACACACTACAGGAAAGAAAAAAAGCAGGAAAGGGCCTCTTTAACACTAGAACCGTCAGAGGTCGCTGTATACCTAAAACCGCCAACGGGTCAAATTTACCCGCTATTGATTTTCAAGGTACAATGTTCTTTTATTTATCATAAAGAACAGTGAGTTTTGATCGCACAGGGATGACATTTATACCAATATAATCTGTGGACTCTCAGCTTTTCATATGATATTGTTTGTGCAGATAGCATGAGGAATCAAATATCGCTACCAGTGCTGATTTAAAGGCTTGGTGTTGGACTTGTGTTTTGTTTAGGTACAAATCTCTCTATAACTATCTGTCTGTCTGTCTGTCTGTCTGTCTGTCTGTCNCTCTCTCTCTCTCTCTCTCTCTCTCTCTCTCTCTCTCTGACTCCATATTGACAATTTCTAACAACAGAGGGTGCTACATAACACACTTTCAGGAAAAGTCACTGACTGGGAGACTTGAATATTTTATTGAAAAAAAGTTACAAACAATCAAAAAACAGCTGCGGGTAAAATTGACCCGTTGGCCGTTCTAGTGTTAATGAGCTCATGTAAAAACAAATAAAACAGCTTTCATGTCCTTCTTCTCTGGAACAGATCAGACATAGAGCCTCTCCCTCTCCTGGGTTGTTTCCTCCTTCAACAAACATCAGAGATGAAATGAGATTATCTTGGTTGGGGAAGCTTTGTGCGCTCCCACATCGTGCATCAAGACAAACTAAAAGCTTAAAGGTTTCTGTTACAGTGCCTCTCATTAGGCAGCTTTGTTTTCTCTCTGCACGTGTGGACAATATAAAGTAATCGTGCTGCTAAATGCTTCTGCTGCTGCCACTCCCGTCTGTCCTGGTGAGATCTCAGTGACAAACCGCCTGCTGCCTCTCCTCTGCAGATGATACTGAAGCAGCGTGGTGCTTGTAAATCTCAGCTGTGTGAATCTTTTATGTCAGATCGTTTTCCGGTTGGAAATACCCTGCCTGAAATATGAAATCTGTGCATGGAAATAAATAAAATATGGAAAGTAATTATTGGTCTTTTACAGTTATGGTGGTGACAGAAGAAAATGTGCACTAAGGCATACACAGAACTCAACAGTTGACTGAGATTTTGAGCCGTTTTTCTCCACTAATGCAGAGAGAGTAAAAAGAAATTCAATAAATGCATTCAAGACTGCTTATATTGTCATGAAGACTCAAATCACTTATTATTCTGCAAAAAATATACATAAAGAAATACACACTCAGTCTTTAATATGTTCATTTGGTAAAATATTTGATCTAATTCTACTCGTGTTAATGTAAAACATTCTAAATATGTCCGGAAAACGAAATAAAATAGCTTTGAAAATGTGTATCCAACTGTTTCAATAAAACATCAATTGATGGAACTGACAATCACTGACAATCATATGTTATTATGCCTCCCAGCTTTTTGTTGCAGCCCAGGAGCCGGGTTGTAACACTTCATAAATGACTACATCTGAAAGAAGAAGTCAAATAATTGCAAGTCTCTTCACTGAGAATGTCACAAAATTATTTAAAAAGAAAAGCCAAGTTCTGAAAAAAAGTAAAATCAAAAATAATAAGTGACGTTTTGAAAAAAAAGAAGTGTCATTTTGAAAAACAGTAACATTTTGAGAAAAAGGCATGTTTTGAAGAAAAAAAGTCTAATTCTAAGAAAAAGTCAAATTCTAAGAAAAAGTCAAATTCTAAGAAAAAATTCACATTTGAGGTGCATTGTGGGACATGTCGTTTATGGGCAACGTGCTTCTGTAAATCGGCATGTAACCGTATAATAAACATTCTTTCAGAGCTCTTGCGGGGCCACAGAAAGTGAAGTCGCGGGCCGGATTTGGCCCCCGGGCCTTGAGTTTGACACCCCTGACCTAAAGGTTATAGATATCAAATATGTTTATGCTGAGTTGTGGTGGCATGTCTCTATGAACACAAAAGAGTACAGAAAACTGTCCTATTGGTGTTTTTAATTACTGTATAGATGAGAGTAACACCTACGTCACTTCCGGGCAAAAATAACGTCCCCGCCCACTTTTGGGGGAAAACAACGCTGTCATTTGAATGGCGGTCAATACAAATTCTGAAGTTTTTGCCAATCCGATCCGAAATTTAAGAAAAACGTGGATTTTCTGATTTATTTATTATTTATTTAATCGTTTATTTGGCAGGGACAATGCACAGCAATGAACACTTAAAACATTCAAATGTGTCAAGCGTAACAGTGCCAGATTTAGCTTTGAGCTCATTTCCATCCGCAGTCCCTCACATAAAACAATCTTCAAAGAGCCCGATTACGATGGCCAGTCAGGCAAACAATTACATTAAATCATTTGACGATCGGGCTCGATATATGGTTAAATTAAAATCAGTAGGCGAGTCCGTAATTTCGCCAGCTGTTACTCTAATGAGCGAGGCGGAAAATAATAGTTTTATCACGCCAACAAGCTGCTGTGTCGTTTATTGCACCTCAAACATTAAAACAAATCCAGAGTTACGTGTTTCTGTACTTCCTCTAAGAAGAAAGGACAGTAACAGAAGAGCTCTGTGGCTTCAGGCTTGATCGCCGTTCAAATGACAGCGTTGGTTTCCCCCAAAAGTGGGCGGTGCCGTAAAGTGACGTAGATGTTACTCTCATCTATGAAAATAAATAGCCTACTGCTATATCTAAACATATATCGAGCCCGATCGTCGATTTCTAATAGCTTAATGTAATTGTTTGCCTGTCTGGCCATTGGAATCGGGCTCTTTGAAGATCCAAAAATCTCCGGTTTTCTTAAATTTCTGATCGGATTGGCAAAAACTTCAGAATTTGTATTGACCGCCGTTCAACTGACAGCATTTTTTTCCCCCAAAAGTGGGCGGAGCCGTTATTTTTGCCCGGAAGTGACGCATTTGTTACTCTCATCTATGACTTCTGGCAGCAGCAGCATTATGCATTTGTTTACATGCCCACCGGAACCCCGAGGCATTACCAACAGATCAACGCACAATCAACCCATACAGGACATCTCTTTCTCCACATTACGTGTTAGACATTAGAATTGACTATTCTTGTCTGTCACAT
>NW_011364593.1:0-3531 GCF_000735185.1 Notothenia coriiceps
CATGGGAGCGGTGGAGTGATGAGGAGGTGTCGGCGTTCTGGCGATTTACTCGGGGGGACTTCCGGCCGGGGACTTCGGGTGGCAGTATACGCCGTGAAGTTGTTTGCGGCCTGCCATCAAACCCAAAGCAGAAGAAGAAGAAGTGACGTCAGCGGCTCCCTCAGGGACTTATTCCGGTGTGAACGCGATTTACTAGATAGTTCCAGGAAATAAAAGTTCTGGGGACTATTCCTTGGAAAAGTACTTGGTGTGAAATCGCCTATTGGCACACTTCTTTCTGTCACTCCAGAAGGCAGTGGCTGTGAACCCTGACCTCAACACCACACACACACACACACATAAACACATACACACACACACACACACACACACACACACACACACACACACACACACATACATATACACACATACACTCATACACACACACAAACACTCATCGCGTTTGCTGACCATCTGCAGCGTCCAGCAGCGACGCCTCATCTGCGCTCACAGCTGATTGGCTGAGGAGAGGTCTGGTCATGTGACAGTATGACTTCCTCCTCTGGACATGAACTCCTTTAGTTACATTTTTTACATTTTGCACGTGCACTTTTAGTTTATGGACATGTGACGGAGAGAACACGTGAAGGAGAGGACACGTGAAGGAGAGGACACGTGACGGAGAGGACCACGTGACGGAGAGGACAACGTGAAGGAGAGGGACACGTGACGGAGAGAAACGTGAAGGAAGGACACGTGAAGGAGAAGACACGTGACGGAGACGGAACCGCTTGACCGGAGAAGGACACGTGAGCCGGAGAGAACACGTGAAGGAGAGGGACGCGTGACGGGAGAACGCGTGAAGGAGAGGGACGCGTGAAGGACAGGACGCGTGAAGGAAGGACACGTGAAAGAGAGGAACACGTGAAGGAGAGGACACGTGAAGGAGAGGACGCGTGAAGGAGCAGTGAAGGAGAGGACACGTGAAGGAGAGGGACAGTGAAGGAGAGGACGCGTGGAAGGAGAGGACGCGTGAAGGAGAGGACATGTGACAGGAGAGTGAAGGAGAGGACACGTGAAGGAGAGGACCGCGTGAAGGAAGGACACGTGAAGAAGAGACACGTGGTACCATGAACTCTCACACTGTGAACTCTCACCTGTGAACTCTCACCTGTGAACTCTTCTCACCTGCTGTCAGGGTACGTGCTTCATTGTGGCCAACATGAACAAAACAAACGCACCTGAACTCACCTGCAGGTGGGGGGGGGAGGTCAATCACACAGGAAGTATTTCCTCCTGCAGCAAGGACCTCTGCATTCCTCCCTCACTCATCTCCTTTCTCCTCCCTCCTCTCCTTCCTTCCTCTCCTCTCTGTCCCTTTGTTGCATGTTGTCTTTAATCTCCACTTTACCTCTGTGTTTAATAACTTCTGAAGATGTTGTGGAAGTTATCAGAAGTCCAAACCTAAATATAACCAAGAAAGCAGTGAATGATTAATCGTTGGTCGTGAGTTCAATGTGCCGATAACTGAAGTGGAAATATTTAAGATAAATATTATATAAGTTTACTTAAATAAAACAGCGACAGGTATTTTAATGAAATGGCAAAATGATAAATATTCGGAGTTGTAGGGAAATACCTAAGATTCCCTTTAATTTAAGATTTTGATTTAAAATTACATCTTTATTTATTGGTGTCCGATAAGACGTCCTCTTTTAATATCCGTCTTTTATTCTCTGAACTAACCTCACGACTGTGTTCACGTTAAACAGAAATGATTCTCTGCTTTAAGACTCTCAAACAGTTGACTCCACCAGGTCCCACCAGGGTTCCACCAGGTTCTCCACCAGGTCCCACAAAGGATCTCACCAGGTCATCAACACAGGGTCCACCAGGTCCCCCACACAGTCTCACCAGGTCCCACCAGGGTCCCACCAGGTCTCACCAGGATCCCGCCAGGTCTCCACCAGGTCTCACCCAGGTCCCACCAGGTCCCCACCAGGTCCCACCAGGTCTCACCAGGTCCCACCAGGTACTCACCAGGTCCCCACCAGGTCTCACCAGGTCTCCCCAGGTCCCACCAGGTCTCACCAGGATTTCACCAGGTCTCACCGGTACCAGGTCCCACCAGGGATCTCACCAGGTTTCACACAGGTCCCTCACCGGATCCAGAGTCTCACCAGGGTCCCCACCAGGTCTCACCAGGTTCACCAGGTCCCACCAGGATTCACCAGGTCCCAACAGGGTCCCACCAGGGTCCACCAAGGTCTCACCAGGTCCCACCAGGGTCTCACCAGGTCCACCGAGTCCCACCAGGTCTCCACCAGGTCCCACCAGGTCCTCACCAGGTCAGTCCACCAGGTCTCACCAGGCCTCACCAGTGTCCACCAGGTCTCACCAAGGTCCCACCAATCCCACCAGGTCTCACCAGGTCCCACCAGGTCCACCAGGTCTCACCAGGTCCCACCAATGTTCACCAGGTCCCGCCAGGGTCGCTCACCAGGTCTCACAGGTCTCACCAGGTCCCACCAGGTACCACCAGGTCTCAGCCAGGCCCACAGGTCTCACCAGGGGTCTCCCCAGGTCTCACCAGGTCTCACCAGGTCACACCAGGTCTCCACCAGTCACACAGGGTCTCAACCAAGGTTCTCAACCAGGTTCCAGGTCCACCAGGTTCCCAGGTCGCCACCAGGGTCTCACCAGGTCTCCCAGGGTCCTCACTCGGTCATACCCACCAGGTCCCACCAGGTCTCACCAGATCCCCCCCAGGTACACCAGGTCTCACCAGGTCCCACCAGGTCTTCACAGGTCCAGGTCCCACCAGGTCCCACCAGTCCACCGAGGTCTCACCAGGTCCACCAGGGTCACACCAGGGGGTCTCACACAACGGTCCCACAGGTCTTCACCAGGTCCCACCAGGTCCCCACAGGTCCCCACCAGGTCCACCAGGTCTCACCAGGTCTCAACCAGGTCTTCCACAGGTCCCACCAGGTCCCACCAGGTCTCACCAGGTCTCCCCAGGTCCACCGGGTCCTCACGCAGGTCAAACCAGGTCACACCAGGTCCTCCCCAGGTTTCACCAGGTCTTACCAGGTCCAGGTCCCACCAGGTCCACGGGTCTCAACCAGGTCACACCAGGTCTCACCAGGGTCCACACAGGGTCTCACCAGGTTTCACCATGGTCTCCCAGGTCCCACCAGGTCTCACCAGGTTCCCACCAGGTCTCCCACCAGGGTCTCACCAGGTCTCACAGGTCTCACCAGTCCCACCAGGTCTCACCAGTCTCACCAGGGTCACACAGGTCCTCACCAGGTTCCCCAGGTCCACAGGTTCACCAGGTTTCACCCAGATCCCCACCAGGTCACACGCAGGTCTCACCAGGTTTCACCAGGTCCCCCACCAGGTCTCACCAGGTCCAGGTCCCACCAGGTCGCCACCAGGTCTGCCCCAGGTCCCACCAGGTCCTCCCCAGGTCTCCCCAGGTCCAACCAGGTCCACCAGGTCTCCAACAGGCTCACCAGGTCCCACAGGTCCTCACCATGGTCTCAC